>NW_026895987.1:0-19368 GCF_033153095.1 Gastrolobium bilobum
ATCAATTTTTTTGCTTCAGGGACCTTGCATGGGAGTGTTTTTTTTTTCTAGGTATGCCATTATAGGCTTCCTCCAATCTTTTCCATTGGTGATTAGCATGATGCAGCTCAGTTTCGGGATACTTTGTTGGATCACAGTTATGTAGTTTCCCGAGCTTTTGGTACTAACAAGCTTTGACAATATATTTGCTCTAGTGTTCTTATTTTTTGAGATGTATTGAACTATAGCTTCATTGAACTCGGCCAGTATTTCTTTGACTTTAATGAGATACTTCATCATGAAGAGGCCTTTAGCTTGGTATTTCCCCTCCACTTGTGAAGTCACGAGTTAATAGTACTAAGAATTTTGATTCTTTTAGCTCCGAGTTCCCTTGCCTGCAATAGGCCTGCAAGGAAAGCTTCCTATTCAGCCTGATTGTTTGAGGTTTGGAATTCGAGGTGTAATGAATGTTCAATGGACACTCCCTGTTGGTTTTCAATTATCACCCCGGCTTCGCTTGAGGTTCCTTGCTGAGGTTCATATGATATGTCGAACTCTGAGAGTTCTATTGCCCAATTTATCATTCTTCCAGCCAAATCTGGCTTATGCAACACTTTTCGGATGGGCTGGTTTGTCCTTATGGTTATTCGATGTCCTTGAAAATAAGTTCGGAGCCTTCTTTCCATGGTCAACAAGGAAAAAACAACCTTTTCCAGCCTATGATATCTGAGCTCTGGTCCTTGTAAGGTCTGACTTACAAGGTACACTGGCTGCTGGCCCTTACTTATTTCTCGTGCCAGTGCGGCGTTGACCGCTTCTTCGCCCACAAAAAGATATAGAATCAGCATCTTCTGTGACTCTGGCTTTAACAACACCGGTGGGGTTGCGAGACATTTCTTTATCTCCTTGAAAGCCATCTTACATTCTTCTCCCCACCTAAATTCAGCTTCCTTTTTTAAGAGTTTGAAGAAGGGGAGGGACTTCTCTGCCGACCTTGGTAGAAACCTTGTGAGGGCGGTAAGCCGTCCTGTAAGCTGTTGAATTTCCTTCTTATATTATGGCTCTTTCATTTCAAGTACAACTTTACATTTGTCGGGGTTAACTTATTCTCCTGTTTGTGAGCATGAAGCCCAAAATTTTTCTTGCCGCTACTCCAAACGCACATTTAGCCGAGTTCAACCTTATGCGCTAGGATCTTAACTGTTCAAATGTCTCCTTCAGATCGGCCACATGATCTTCGAGCCACACTGATTTCACTATCATGTCATCTATGTATACTTCAAGGTTCCTTCCAATTTGCTTGTCAAAAACCTTATTCATCATTCTCTAGTACGTTGCTCCCGCATTTTTAAGGCCGAATGGCATGACATTGTAATAGAAATCCCCTTTTTCTGAGATGAAGGCAGTCTTTTCATGATCAGAGGGGTGTAGAGGGATCTGATTATATCTCGAAAATGCATCTATGAATGAAAAGAGCTAAAATCTTGAAGAGTTATCCACCAACTGATCTATGTTAGGCTTGAGATAAGAGTCCTTAGGGAAGACCTTATTCTAGTCGGTATAATCTACGCAAAATCTCTATTTCCCACTCAGTTTTTTGACCATCACCACATTTGACAGCCAGATGGTGTATTGTATTTTCCTTATAAATCCGGCCTCTAGAAGCTTGTCGACATGTTCTTTCTGAGCTTGACGTTGGTATGGGCCTATCTTTCGCTTATTCTGTGCTACCGGTTTAGATCCGGGGTACATGGAGAGCTTGTGGCAGCAGAAGCTGGGGTATATGCCAGGTATTTCTGCCGCCTTCCAACCAAAAACATCACAATTCTCCTTCAAAAATGAGATTAATTTCTTCTTAATCTCGGCTTCCATAGTCTTGCCGATCTTTGTGCATTGTTTATCACTTCCTTCAACAATGACCTGTTCCAATTCGCCCTCTAGTTCAGTCCTAGGAGTTTGTAATTCCTCTCTCATATCTTGCTCAACCATATTAATTTGGTTGCCACACGGATGAACCAATTCTGTGTTGACAGAAGTCCTTTCACTTTCTCGGATTCTAGGTGGCGAGTTGGGACCACCCTGACCTATTCTGAGAGTTTCGTAACAACACTCTCTAGCTTCCCTCTGGTCTCCTTTAATGGTGACAACCTTATTTTTTGAGCCCACTATGTTCAATTCCTCATGTTTGGTGGAAACGAGCATGTCCCACTCGTGAATTGTAGGACGACCAAGGATGACATTGTATGATGAAATTGCGTCCACCACAACGAAATGAACACGGCCAGCCCGAAATGAATCCTTTGTTCCTAAGATGAGCTTCAAGTTGATGTATCCCTTAGGAGGTGACTGTTCTCCATTAAATCCACTAGCTTGGTCACACATGGCTTCAGATCTTGCTTGTTGCGAAATCGGCAAGTATACCGTTTGTTTCAAGTAATAAAAGTGTGAGTAGAGTATCGTTCCCACGAGGATTAATGCACCAAGTACTATTCTCACTATTCCCTTTAATTTGGACAAATCAATTTGATGTAGAGAATAATTGTTGAATTAAAATAAAACAAAAAGTAATTTTAAAATCAATCAAGAACATCCAAGAAAATCAAGAACGTCAAAGAAAATATGAGTGATTAAAAATTGTAAAAGAAACTGTAGCCAAGTTGTTGACTGGGTTCTTGAATATTGATTTAGCTAATGGAGATCATGCATCCAAGCCTGACACAATCAAGTCTTGGTTAAGTTCCGTACCTTTACGACAGTTTGTTTGAACCACTCTAGGTACTTTCGCAGCGTCTCTCCCTTCTCTTACCGAACTCGCCCTAATATGTAAGTCGGCATTGGGTGATCCTTGCTGGTGGCGAAGTTCAAGCGAAACGTGTGTGCTAGATCTTCGAACGAGTCGATAGAGTGCCTGAGCAACCTATTTATCCAAAACATGGCTTGCCCAGTTAAGGTAGTACCAAAAATTCGGGCCATAATGGGTCCTGTTATCCCGTTGAACAACATCTCAGTTTTGAATGCCTCCAAATGGGCCTCTGGGTCCTGACTTCCATCGTAAGGTAGTACCTTGCACTTTCTGAATCTGGTCAGAATCGCCATATTCATCAGTCGATTGGTGAATGGATTATTGTTCTCTTGATTTTCATTTTCATCACCTCGGCCATATCCTTGACCTCGGATGTCATGATGCCCTTCATTGTGAACACTTCGGCCATCATCATGCTTTTCATCATCTTCACCTCGACCATTACGACCTAGGTTTTGATCACCATGGTTGTCAGCACCTCGATGGTTTTTATCTCCATTGTTGTCATCGCGGCCATTGTTTGCGCCGCGGTTATTGCGAACCTCATTTGCTTCTCGAACCTCGGAATGGTCCCTCATTCGAGGCTCCTCCCTATTTTGCTGAGCATTAACATTTTGATCTGCCAATCTGCCCTCAAGCTGGTCAGATCGCCTAGCGTTCTCGTTCTGCCGAGCTAACGCCCTATTCTCCATCTCAGCAAGCCTCTGAGCATCGAGTTGCTATCGAGTTAGAACTTTATTCTCCATCTCTTGGATGAGCCAGAGAATCTGATTGAGGGCGGTTTCATGAATCTGATTGACCGCCCCATGGATCAACACTGGTTGAGGTTGGTGCGGCGGTTGGTTCGCGATCTGGTTGTCAGACTCGGGAATTGTAACTGGTTGAGGTCAAAATGACGGTTGATTTGCCATCTGAACTACCGCATCAGGAATCACCAAGTTATTGTGGAAAGTTCCCCCAAGTTTTGATCCGAGCTCCGTTTCTTCCACCTGTACCTTGACCAGGATGGGATTTTTGCCACCCTGACCCGAAGCCTCTCCATCACGGCTTGCTGGTGTGGTGGCTGAGGATTATTTACTCCACTTCATGTATTTGCCATCGCGGAGCGGGAATCGAAATTTACTGAATCCCCACAGACGGTGCCAATGTTCGGTCCTAGAGAACCATAGGTCTATACCGTATGGTATGCGCTCAGAGATATCTTAGATATAGATATCTTGATTGGCTTATAGCCAATACTCCAATCACTGCACACTATCAATGGGCGTGTAGCCAAGACGTGAGTGTGTGCACAATGCTGGCAGTAATAGTAAATAGGTTAAAAGTGTCTACCTGTGGTATTTAGCCTTTTATTTATAGGATTACCTCTTGAGCTTGGGTTGTCAAGATCTCTTAGTTGATGTGGGATTTTGCCTCTCATTACTAGAGATATGGATCTTATCCTTTGCTCCTTATCATATTCTATTGTTGAGATACGAGTGAGATATATCCTAATCTCTTATTGGCTATGCAGTTAGGATATAGATCTAATTCATAACAACTTGAATTTTTATTGAACTAAGCCAATCCGATATAATGTTTGATTTATTTGTTTAAATAAATTTCTAGATAGCATGGGGCAATTTGTACAAAAAGAGTAAAAAAACTCAAATTCTCTATCCCAACCACCTCATCATCACACTTGGGATTTGTACTTACCTACTTCCCACTAGGGGTGGTAATAAGGCCAGGGATCTGCCAGGGGCCTTAGGCCCGGTCTGCTTAGGCCTGGCCCGACCTGTCTTTTTTATTACTTGGACTCAGACTTAAACTCAATTAATAGCCTTTTTATTTAAAAGGCCTCAGGCTTTCATGTGTGAGCCCGGCCTTGGAGCCCGGAGACTGGCCCGTCATTACATTTTTTTTAATATTAATCATTTCACAGTGTTAACAAAATAACAAGGTCACGCCGAAAACACAGATCAAGGTCACGACTCACGACGAAAACTTTAGGTCTCGGAAAACGCTGAATCCGAAAATACTGAAAGCAAAAATTGGAACTTTTCAGAAGCAGGTGGATAAAATCTACAGGTTGATTGTCTATTTGTCTTCCACCTTGCCACTAGTTATTATTTTAATCAATTTCACTTTGGTATATGCAGTGGAGTCTTGCATCACCGTCACCGCCTTGCTCTTTTTTTATTTTAATCATATAACTTTTAAGAAACATTATAAACCTTGATCTATTTTTCTTGATAATCCTTTCTTTGTTGCTTTTATTCTTCTTCTTTTTTAATAATCTATTGCTCGTTTATTTTTGTGTCTATAGTGATAATTAAATAAAACCTGCAAATGGTTATTCTAGAATTTAAACCTTTAAATGTATACTTTTTTTTATTGACATTACCCATTATATTATATACGATTTTCCTGAATTTATCAATTATTCTACCTTGAGTTTTGTGCAATTTTTTAGAATTTAAGATTTCTTAGGCTTGCTTCGATTTAAATAGTAGTGTCGGTTATAAACATGAAGTGTAGTTTTTATTAGGTTTCATGTGTTATCAAATATATAATAAACATGCAATTGATTTCAAGAAATCGCAGAAAGCATTACACAAAACACAAGAATTAAGGCCACAGGCTGAATTTATGAAATCTTTGTGAAATTATTAGTGCTGTTGATTGTATATTTTATTTGGATATACATTGAATTTATAAATTTTTGTGAATTTTTGTTGTTTTTTTTTAGAGCTGTCAAAATGGGTCAGCCCGACCCATTTAACCCTAGCCCATGTGAGTTAGGGCCAAAAAGCCCACAATGATATTGGGCCACATGGGCCAAAAGCCCTATGGGTTAGGGTCAGCCCGTGGGCCTTCCGAAAATTTAATGTGTATTTTTTTTGTTAAACAAAAAAGCCCATACTTAATTTTTATTAAACTGTTTGTAATTTTCCAATCTCAAGCAACAACCTATACCAAGTTCCAACTTGGTTTTCCAACAAATTTGATTTTATTTAACCTATACCAAGATCCCACTTGGTTTTCCAACCAATTTAAAGATCCCTAGTGAGTAGTGAATCTGAGGATTAGTGTTAGGTTGCTTAGACTGCCATCCCATTGCTTCACAATTCTTCATAATAATGCAGGTTTGCTATGAGGATTAGTGGCAGTCTCTCTTGGCGACTCAGGATTGCCACCAGACTTTTTCTCATCCCTAGCTTTATTAAAAATCACTGTGAACCCCTCAGCTGAGGCAGGATCATTGACATCCCATTCACCAAATTCTGGAAGTGGCTGGCCCTTTTCCTGTGGGATAATCAGATTAGCCAATGTGAAATAAAGATTTAAAAAACTATAAAAGAAAACTCCTTATTATGCTTATGAACTTGATATTTCATAAACTACGAAACTAATTAAATTGGAAAAGAAAGCTGATGATGGAATAGATTCTCTACATACTACAAAAATTTGATGCATGCATGCCTCGAATAATAATATTGGGTGCAAGATACCATTAAGCATAGAAGAATGACTGACCAAATATAACACTGTAAAAATGGAGAAGGTTGATTAAAAGCAATAGTTGTTAGTTTAGAACCCAAAATCCCTTATGATCATAATTCATAGGAATGCTTCTTTGGAATCTTCTAGGGTCTATTCATGAAAGTCGTTCTTCCAAATTCTTATTCAATCTCCAAAAAGGGAAGTCTTTCTAATTGACAACCCCCTTTGCTTATCCATAATCTCAAAGGTCAAGTCATTATTTGGAATTTGGACTGCACTGCTTGATATAAAACAGCTAACCACAAATAATTTGCAGCATGTTCACAAACAACACAAAGTTCTCTCTCATGTTTCTTTCTTTTCTATTTTTTTCCAACAATATAAGGAAAAAAAGGACCCAATAATTTATATATTATTAATACGAGATAATTTGTGTTAACCGTTTGACAGGCAACATAATACAATTTTTTTCATATTAATTTTTTTCAATACCTACACCACAACACAAATTTCTCATGTTATATTGTGCTATAGTAGTATTGAAAATTATCATTCATAATTTGATATACGTCACTGTTTGCATCATTTGTCACATGTATCCTTGTAAGAGTTCCCGATAAATCTACATGTTCCTTTATGTGATTTGTACCTTTACTAATTATTATTAAACACATGCTAATTTCTTCGTGTCATCAGAACATAAGCTGTTAAGACACAGGGATAATCATGGCAAGCATCTACACCTCACCCTCAACACTTGTTTTAAGAACCTTAACAAGCACAGACCTCAGTGCACTAACGACTCACCTCCCATTTTCTCTCTCTCACTTAGAACCCCAACGATGCATCATCTTCTACTCTTGGTGATCTTTAATCTGCTGCTAGTGTTTGCAGCAAGAATCGCATACTCAATCATTTGGGTCCCATGGATCATTGCAATACCTAATTTCTTTTCTAATCTCCAAAAACTGCTTAATATCTATGGTTTAGACTCTTTGGTATGGTATCAACGGTGAATGTTGGACTGTCCTGCAAGTTTGGAACAACTTCTATACCATTTCAAATATTTTTGGAAGATAAAACAGGGTAAGGCTCTATGGAATTGTGCAATGTAAGCAGTGGATAACTTTCCCTTGTTCATTTGTCTCTTTTATAGTTTAGTTTTGAGTGTTCTTGCTTCCTTTACACATATTACTTATTTTAAACTGATTTACTCCCCTACTTGCTCTTTCTAATAAATTCTGTTATTATGTAAAAAATAAAACAAAAATAAAAATGCTTGTTCTAACTGACTCGTTTAAGCAAGAAGAACTAAAGTTCACATAAAATAATTCATAAATAAAGAAGAAAAAAAATTAAAAATTATGAGGCAGCAACTCAGAAACTAGAACAGAACAACTAAAATTCTGAAATTTCACCCCACACAAGGAAGGAAGAAAAGGAAATCAGCTAGAAGTTATAAAATATCTAATCTACAAGAACCTTTGATAAAACCCCAAAACAGTATCAATCAAATTAACCAAAGCAGACGGTGATACAAAACAAGAAAAAAAGAAAAGAATAGTTAAACTGCATATTTAAACTGACTTCCAACGACCACCCCATATAAGGCAAAATATAAAATGAACTAATAAATCTATCTAACTTATTTGACAACCACGCACACTATAGAGCAGCATCCTAAGACTACTTTGTTCTTTAACTTAACATTTGAGGATCGAATCACAAGGCATATAAATTGGATAATATTAAGATGGCAGTCTAATAAATCGAACATTTATAGTGCAGAACAAATGCACACAATGCCAGTGTTTGAGTTCTATCTTAGAATTTTCTAGGGAAAATAGGGTAAAATTTGCAGTATAACTTCCATGCTTGAGTAGCATGAGAACTGAAAAATAATTGTTAAAGGCACCAAAATACTTAATCGAAAATCGAAATCCAAAATGCATTAAAGGAAGAACGAGAGTAGAAATACCTAATCACAACAATGAGGCATGAAGAACGAAAGTAGCAATTCGTCGAGAACGAAAACTGAAGAATGTTCCTTTTCTTTATTTTTTTACTCTCAAAGTGAAAAGAATGAAATATGCCTTGGGCCAGCCCCAACCTAGCCCTCAAATGAGAGGGCTTCAATGGGTTAGTGATATGCCCCTGACATATAAGGAAATCTGAGCCAAAAAGAGAAAGAATGTTGATGAAATCTTGAGAAAAAGAGCAAGAATCACTGTTAATTTGTCAAAATCTTAATCAAGGATTGAATACTGATTTTATGCTAATTTTGTAGGAAAAAGCAAAAAAACTGGAGCAAAACGAGGATTTTGCAAAATCAAAATCCACGCTCAAAGCGTGGATCTCACGCTGGCAGCGTGGAAGGAATTTTTCAGACATAAGCATTCACGCTTGAAGCGTGAATTTGACGCTGAGAGCGTCAGTTTGCGAATTCTCAGACCCCATTTTTGCAACGGGGCAATTTTGGAAAAGAAAAAGATTTAAAAATCAAGTTTTTGATTCAGCAATGAGATCTCTATCCAAATTAGAGATAAGATTAGATGATTTGTGGTAAGATTGAATCAAGGTTTGAAATTCTAATTTATCAATCAAATCTCCAAGGTTGTTACATGAAAAAAAGGAAACAAAGTTTAAATCAAATACAAACTCTTGGATGGGCTCAATGCCGGTGGTTATAAATAAGGAGAGTGGGAGCACAACAAAGCAACCAATTCACAACTCGGAGCAAGCAGTAGAGGACTGAAGATCAAGAATTCTTCTCCATTCTTTCTAGTAATTATAGTTTTGATGCTTTCTTTTGAATAGTTGTTTATGTCAGATATGACTATGTCTGACTAAGTTCTTTTATTGTAGTTAGGGTCACAACCCTATGTGAACCCTTGTTATGACAGATTGATTTAAATTATTTTACTCGTTTATATAAATTTCTTTATCTTACCTTGTGCGTATTTGATATTTTCTTTATTAAACCTGATCAATTTGATAGTTGAAAATAGTTTGAGGGTTAGAACCTTAAATAGGGATATTGGGGTTTCTGATCTTGAAAGGAGATAAGATAACTATTGGTATGCATACTAGGGATAGATGTATATTTAATTGCAGATGTTGGAATTATTGTGTTCATTGCTTAATTCTCATGAGGGGTTACTAAGGGATTAGGATTCTAAGTGAGGTTAAAGGGTTAAGTTACCAAGGGATTGAGATTTAATTATTAATATATTGAGATCATAATTATCTGAGAAATTATATAAATAAGTATTTTGTATCAATCCAAAGTAATAAGTGGGGATCATAGGGAGAGTGTTCCCTAACTGCAATTCTTTCTCATATTTTCAAAACCAACTCCATTATTATTCTTCTTTTCATTCTTCAAAATACAAAAACTCAAAAATAAGTCTTTACTTTTATGGTTACTAAGATTCAATTTAATTTTCCCAACAAGATATCAAGTTTTTCAACTTAAAGTGACTGATTATTTTAGTACTTGGTTTTCAATCCCTGAGGAGACGATCTTTCTTACTACTTTACTACTTATGCGAAACGGTATACTTGCCGGATAGCATCAAGTTTTTGGCGCCGTTGCCGGGGATTGAAAATTTCAATATTATAAATAATCTTTGATCTTTGAGATTGAATTTTATTTTATTTTATTTTATTATTCTTGTTTGCATTTTACAGGTGCTATTAACAAATTTTTCTGAGTTTTATGCGAGGTAGACTTCCATCTAAAGACTTTTTGCTTGATCCTGAAATTTCAAGGACTGAGAGGAGACTGAGGAAGGCGGCTAGGCAGATAATTTGGGAAGATTTGAAAAGCGTACCTGCACAACCAAAACAAGAGATGGAAGGAGACAACAACGATGAAGGTGGCATAGGCCACAATCCACCCCCAAGATTGTTGGAAAGTATTTTGACACCAGTGTTCAATAGGCCAAACTCAAGCATAGTCAGGCCGACGGTGGAAGCAAACAATTTTGAGTTGAAACCATCATTGATTTCTTTGGTGGCAAGAGCTCAATATTCTGGTGCTGACGAGGAAGACCCTCATGAGTTCATAGATCGATTTCTGATGATCTGTGACACTACAAAGCACAATGGTGTGCCAGCTGATGCTATCAGGCTCCGACTATTTCCTTTTGCTGTTAAGGGAAGTGCTCTAAAATGGATAGAAAGGCAACCAGCAAATAGTATCTCAACATGGGAAGATTTGTAAAACAAATTCTTTGCCCATTTCTTTTCTATGGAGAAATATAATCAGCTGGTGAATGCAATCACGAATTTCCGTCAATTTGAAGGAGAATCATTGTGTGCAACTTGGAATAGATTCCAAGAACTTATCCAAAAGTGTCCACAATGGGAAGGAGACAATGACAGAAAGGTAGCAATTTTCTTTAATGGCATTTCTCCTGAAACAAGGTTGGTGATTAATGGTGCGGCTGGAGGTTCTATTCGGCAGAGTACCTCAGAGCAAGCTCTCAATCTGATAAAGAAGTTGGCAAGAGATGAAAATGAGAGTGTTCCAGCCTCAGTAAAAAGAGGAGTGATAAAACAAGAAAACAATGACACTTTGCTCGCTGAACTGTTATCCAAAAAGATTGATAGTAAGTTTGACAGTTTGGAGCAGCGATTTCAAAAATTCCAAGTGTCTCATGTTCAATCAACTCCTCAGGAAGCTCACAAATCTAACGAATGCTCTAATTCGTTATCAGATGATTCACCTCAACAAGTACAGGTGAATGGAATATGGTATGACCAGCGGCCTCAGCCGTCAAACTTTCCAAGGAACAATAATTATGGTGCTGGAGGTGGTGGTGGAAATTTTCAGCGAAGAACTCAAGGAGCTGGCATGGATTACAAATCTAATAACTACCAGCAGCCTCCACAAATTCAAGCAAAGGAACCCTCTGAATTGGAAAAGCTAGTGGCACAGATGGCTCAACATTCAAATGCTTTCATGGAGGAGCAAAGAGCCAACAACAAAAATACAAGTGCTTCCATAAAGAACCTGGAGAATCAGATAGACCAACTTGCAAAGCAGGTTTCAGAAAGAATTCCGGGTACTTTTCCTAGTAATACAGTTATCAAAGGAAGATTGCATGGCTATTACCACTAGAAGTGGCAAAGTTGTAGCACCGCTTGCAAATCCAATTCTTGATCGTGTGGAAGACAAGGAACAAGCGGAGAAGCAGAAAGGAGCAGTTGAACCAGAGGCTGAAGTAATTGTGAAAGAAAAGGAGAAAGAAGCCGTCATTGAAAAGGAAAAACCATCTTTCTTTGATAAGAACTGCCCATTGACCCTTGAATATATAATGGCTCAAGCACCTTACCCAGAAAGCCTTAGCAAATATGCCTGGATATGCAAAATTCATGAAGGATCTGTTGAAGAAGAATAAACTGCAAGAATGCCAAACCGTTGAACTTACTGCAAAAAGTAGTGCATTCATTCAGCAGAAGATTCCTGCTAAGCTTCGTGATCCAGGTAGTTTTAATATTCCCATTACTATCGATGATATTGCCATTGGCAGAGCTATTTGTGATCTTGGGGCTAGTATCAACTTGATGCCTCTTTCTATTTATAAGTCACTGGGAATTGAAGAATTGAAACCCACAGAAGTTTCTCTTCAACTTGCTGATAGATCTGTGAGGAAACCTAACGGGATCATTGAAGATGTTCTTGTCAAAGTTGACAAGTTTATCTTTCCTGTTGATTTTGTGGTGTTGGATACAGGGGAAGGAAGTGATAAGCCTCTACTTTTAGGTAGGCCCTTTTTGGCTACAGCTCGTGCTCTAATTGATGTTGAGCAGGGAATGATTAAATTAAGGATGCATGATGAGGAACTCAATTACAATGTTTTTGAGGCAATGAAAAGACCAGCTGAGAATGATGATTGTTTTCAAGTTGAAGTGTTTCAAGAGCAACATAAGAAGATGCGTCCACAAGAGATTGATTATGAGTTGAGAGCCCGTGATCATGTTCCTTTTGAAGGCAAAGAAGTTGCTGTGGAAGAGCTTAAAGAAAAAGCTGATGATATAGAAGATAAGCCACCCAAGGTTGAGTTGAAAACTCTGCCTGATACTTTGAAATATGTATTCTTGGGGAATGAAGAGACTTATCCTGTAATTGTCAATACGGCACTATCTCCTGGTCAAGAAGAGGAGCTTGTTGAAGTTCTAAAAGCTCATAAGACTGCCATAGGGTGGTCTATTTCTGATTTAAAGGGTATTAGTCCCTCTATTTGCACACACAAAATTCTTATGGCAGAAAACATCAAACCTGTGAGACAACCGCAAAGAAGGCTTAACCCGATCATGAAGGAGGTAGTCAGAAAAGAAGTTGTGAAGCTTCTTGATGCAGGTATGATTTACCCAATTTCTGATGCTGCTTGGGTAAGTCCGGTTCAGACTGTTCCAAAGAAGGGTGGTGTGACCGTTGTCAAAAATGCAAACAATGAGTCATTCCCAACTAGAACTATCACAGGTTGGAGAATGTGTGTTGATTACAGAAGGTTGAACACGGCTACCAGGAAAGATCATTTTCCACTACCCTTTGTTGATCAGATACTGGAAAGACTGGCGGGCCATGCCTATTACTGCTTTTTAGATGGTTATTCAGGCTACAATCAAATTCCAGTAGCCCCTAAAGACCAGGAGAAGACAACCTTCACTTGCCCATTTGGAGTCTTCGCTTACCGACGAATGCCATTCGGCCTCTGTAATGCACCTGCCACCTTCCAAAGGTGTATGCTCTCTATTTTTTCTGACATGGTAGAACGATTTTTAGAGGTATTTATGGATGACTTCTCCGTCTTTGGTTCTTGTTTTGATTCTTGTTTAATTAACTTGTCTAAAGTTTTGAAAAAGTGCCAAGAGACTAACCTTGTTCTGAATTGGGAAAAGTGCCATTTTATGGTTAATGAAGGTATTGTTTTGGGGCATAAAATCTCCAGGAATGGAATTGAGGTTGATAAAGCTAAATTGATTTTGATTGAGCAACTCCCCACTCCCATTAATGTTCATGCTGTTAGGAGTTTTCTAGGACATGCAGGTTTCTACAGGAGATTCATCAAGGACTTCTCCAAGGTTGCTAAACCATTGAGCCAGCTCTTGGTGAAGGACTCAGAATTCAAATTTGATGATGCATGCCTGAAGTCTTTCACCATATTGAAAGAAAAGCTTACTACAGCTCCTGTGCTTACAGCCCCTGACTGGAGCCTTCCTTTTGAGCTCATGTGTGACGCCAATGCTTATGCAATTGGTGCCGTCCTCGGTCAGCGTAAGGAAAAATTATTACATGTCATTTACTATGCTAGCAAAGTCCTGAATGAAGCTCAAGTTAATTATGCCACAACTGAGAAAGAGATGTTAGCAGTAGTTTATGCACTGGATAAATTTAGACCTTACTTGTTAGGATCCAAAATAATTGTTTTTACTGATCATTCTGCTATTAAGTATCTGATAGCTAAGCAGGATGCTAAACCACGATTGCTGAGGTGGATGTTACTCTTTCAAGAGTTTGATTTGGAGATCCGAGACAAGATTGGGGTGGAGAACAAAGTGGCAGATCATCTGTCAAGAATCCAGGAGAAAGAGCTTCAAGATAGTCCTGACAAAGAAATCAACGACTATTTTCCTGATGAAAAAGTGATGTCTATTCACGTCCCTCCATGGTTCGCAGACTTTGCCAATTACAAAGTTGTGAAGGAGTTACCTGCTAATCTTACTAGGCAACAACAAAAGAAATTTCTGCGGGATTTAAAGAGGTACTTCTGGGATGATCCATATCTATACTTTCAATGTGCTGACGGAATCATTTGTAGATGTGTTCCTGAGTTTGAGACGACCCAGATCTTGTGGCACTGCCACTCTTCTGAATATGGAGGTCATTTTGGAGGCAATAGGACTGCTCAGAAAGTCCTGCAAAGCGGTTACTACTGGCCAACACTGATCAAAGACGCCAGAGAATTTGTCGAAAAATGTGACAAGTGTCAGCGAGCAGGCAACATATCTCGCAAGGATGAGATGCCTCTGAATAGTATATTGGAGGTAGAGTTGTTTGACGTGTGGGGCATTGATTTCATGGGCCCATTTCCCTCGTCTTATTCCAACCTGTACATACTGGTGGCTGTTGACTATGTATCCAAGTGGGTTGAGGCAATTGCCCTTCCTACTAATGATGCTATATCAGTGGTAAATTTCTTGAGGAAGAACATTTTCACAAGGTTTGGAGTACCCCGAGCCATTATCAGTGACGGAGGTACTCACTTCTGTAACAGGCACTTTGAGAGCTTACTTGCTAAATATGGAGTCAAACACAGAGTTACTACACCATACCATCCACAAACCAGTGGACAAGTTGAAGTTTCAAACAGAGAAATAAAGAGAATCTTAGAAAAGACAGTGGGAAACTCTCGGAAGGATTGGGCTAAGAAGCTTGACGATGCACTGTGGGCATACAGAACTGCATTCAAAACCCCCATAGGCATGTCACCGTATCAATTGGTGTATGGCAAAGCTTGTCATTTGCCTGTGGAGTTGGAGTACAAGGCCTTATGGACCACAAAGTTTTTGAATTTTGAACCATCAGGAGCTCGGGAGAAAAGATTACTTCAGTTAAATGAGCTAGATGAGTTCAGAAGAACTGCATATGAAAGTGCAAGGATTTACAAGGAGAAGACTAAGCTGTGGCATGATAGAAAAATCAAGCACAAAGAGTTTGAACCAGGACAACAGGTATTATTGTACAACTCTCGACTGAGGTTGTTTCCAGGTAAACTTAAATCTCGTTGGTCTGGTCCTTTTATTGTGAAGACAGTCTTCCCATATGGGACAGTAGAAATCTCCCCTTTCAAAGAGGACAGACCTTTCAAGGTCAATGGAAATAGATTGAAAATCTATTATGGAGAACAAACACCTAGAGACACAATTTCTGTCTCTTTAGTTGCACCTGAACCTTAAACAGTTACTGTCAGGCTCATGATGTTAAACAAGCGCTAGATGGGAGGCAACCCAGTGGAAGAATTTTCATTTTAGTAGTTTTTAAATTTTTGTTTTTATTTAAGTCAAGAAAACAGAAAAAATACAAAAAGAAGGTGCAGTGAGAAATAAGTCCACGCTCTCAGCGTGGAATCCACGCTGGTAGCGTGGAATGTTCAAATCAACAGTAGCTTCCACGCTTGAAGCGTCAATTTGACGCTTACAACGTGGGAAAATTTGAAAAAAGGTCTCACGCTCAAAGCGTGAGAACCCACGCTGAGAGCGTGGAAAGGAAAAAATTTACCCGAAGCTCCCACGCCCACAGCGTCAAACCCACGCTGAGAGCGCGGGAGCCAAAATCAGAGTTTAAAAAGAACTGAACCCTAATTTCCCCCCTATTTCCCTTTCTCTCTCACCGTCAACCCCCCCCCCCCTGATTCTTTCCCTCTCTCTCTCTCTCACTTTTCTTTTCTACCTCTGCCCCAGCCACCACGGCGACCATCATCAACCTCTCCTCCTCCCTCACCAATCTTCCACCACAAATATAACACCTCACAATTTTAAATCAAGTAATTAAAATATTAAGTGAGCAATCAAGTGATGGATTAGTGAAAATCCAAAAGATTAGGCCAAAATACAAAGAAAGGGCAAAACGGTAATTAGCCAACACGCAACCCTAGGAAGATAAAAATTGAGTAGAAGGTCTCAGATGGTAAAAATAACCCTGGAAATGGGTTCAGAACGAAAAATTGAGTTGACAGGCAAGTTTCAGAAAAATCAGTGAATAGTGTTTTTCGCGGGTAAAAATACCGCGTTACAATTTCACCGTAAAACGTGCCATTTGAATTTTGAGCTCTAGGTTTCAAATATGAGTTATAAATGGTTTGTTGAGTTAGGAAATATAATTTTGATGAAATTTGATGGAATTGAGTCATTTTGGGAAAAATTGATGAATAGTGATTTTTCGGTGTAAAAATACTGCGGTATAATTGTACCGATAAGCGTGAAAATTTTATCAGTATTTTAGGGAAACAAAAATATGACATGAACAAGAAAAATACGTAGGTCATGAATTTATGGTTGAAATTAGTGATTTACTTAGAGTTAAATCGCATATGGGACCCACATGTGGTTTAAGTGACTTAAAAGTCACATTTTCATGACATTTTCTCTCTCCTCCCTCTCTTCTCTCCCGCGCGCAGCAGCCACCATGGCCAAGGATTGGTCAAGCTTTCTTCCTTCCATAACTTGGTCATTTCTACACCGAATCCAACGATTTTTGTCTTGAAACTTGTTGGAAAACACCTCCTAAACACATTGGTACCACTCTTGAACCTTGAAATCGCGTGTGTGAGGAGATCTTGCCCTATTACAGCCGCGGTTTTGAAGGTAGATTTGGTGTTCTTGGAGCTTTTAAATGCTCCAATGGTGGAGTATGCTTAGGAGGAGTCTATACCTTCCGTTTGGGTGAGTGTTCTTGCATTTTAAATGGTTGATGGTGATGATTTGATTTTGAAAACCTAAACTTTGATATGATGAATAGTGATGTTAGAGAGCTCAATTTGAAAATGTGTATTAGATGATAATGTGTTAGAATGATGTAGTAATGCTAGAAATGCAATGAAAATTTTAAGTGAAATGTGATGATTTTTAACTTAGAAAAATTGATGATCATGATTTTGGAATTTGTGAATTTTGGTGTTGAGACTTGTTTGATGATGGTGGCATGATGGTATGATGATATAATAGGTTGTATGATGGTTGGAATGATTAAAGTTGTATGGAAATTCCTTGGAATGCCATAGGTTAAAATTCGATTCTTTGAGGAAAGATTGAGAAATTGATGTTGAAAAATGATTTGGATAATGATTTGTGTAGTTATATGGTGCTTAGATGGGTTGTGTTGTGCTTGGAGAGTGTTTGAATCAATGGAAAAAAATGAATTGTGTTAGAGACCTAAATGAGCCCAGAATGAAATATTTCGCAAAACGATGCGTAAATGTCGAAAAACGGAAAAACGACGATTGAACTAGCCTCTAAACAACCTAAGGGAGTGTTATAAAATGAGAAAGAAAATTTAGGAAAATAAATCTCAAATTTACACCTACATGGCCGAACCTCCAAAGGGAAAAGGGGTGATTTGGCGATTTTCGCGTTTTGATGTAATTCGACGCGAAAATGACGAACCAGCACTTGAACTGGCCTATTGACAACCTAATGAGACGTAACAAAATGAGAAAGAAAATTTAGAAAAATAAATCTCACATTTACACTACAATGGCCGAACCATCAAGGGAGGATGGGGAGGATTTTTGTGTTTTTGCGTTTTGATACTATTTGACGAGTACTGATGGATGTACGTTATTGTATAGGTTGCCGTACGTCGACCTGAATCCCGAATCTTGAATCAGTGAATTGCCCTTGGTCCGGGACCAAGTGGATTGAGGTAAGAAATTGGTTCATTGCATGTGTAATTATAAATTAACATGTATGGGTGGAACTGAGAGTGATTGGGAATGTCCTCTGTGTAGGCATTCCGCTGTGTACCGAGTTGAGGGATAAGCTGCTGCGGAGCTTGTGGAAACACGAATTAAGGTAACCTCTTGGTACTGGGGCTTGTTCCCCTTTTCTGTTCCACCTTGCCAGTTGATGGCAACGGTAGGAAGTGTGTATGAATAGTATAGAACACATGAGCATGCATTATTGCTATGGGTACTGCAGTACCGAGTCTCTGGCCAGTAGACAGTTTTTATTAGCCTTCGGGCATTTTCGGACTTCCGCTGGATAGGTCTCCAGGAGGGAGTTCCAGTTGACTGCGTGTCATGGTGTGTGATCCGGGTAGGAGCACACTAGGAATGTCTTTGGCGTTTTGGTTGGTTTGGGCATCATGGTTGTGGTTTCTGTGAACACACCTTGGATGATACCCATAGGCTTATATATGCCGAGGGCGTACGTGGAATTGGGGTTACCATCCCGTATCGTCGTATTTTGTTTTCTTTATATTCCCCATTCTCTAAATCCCTTGCTATATCCCGTTTTCAAGTGGTTGTTGTATTCTATTGATATGCATCGAAGTGAACCATTGGGTGGAGTTTTCTCCAGAACCTCTTGGTTACTGAGATATATTCGTATATCTCACCCCGTCTCGGGGCATTTATTTCAGGAGGTAGCAGTGGAGCAGGAGCCTCGGGCAAGAGGCCCGCAGAGTGAGCGATGGAGCGTTTCTTATTTTGCATTTTGTTGGCCGTGTGGCCTAGGCTAGACTTAGGGCATGAACATGTCATTTGTATTTATTAGTAGCTTCATTAGCATCTTGTTCATGCCATTTTGCCTAAGTCTAGTAGTGATGTATTTGGTTATGTTGTCTTTTAATTAAGTTGAAATTTTAGAAGAATGGAATTTGAAGTTTTAGTTTCAAGTTGTAATTTGTAAAGCCATATTGTAATAGTATTGATGCATGTCTAACTATGATGGAAGGGCCTTAGGCTTATCTTAGGTTATGATAATATGTATGATGGAAATATGCATGAAAAAGGTGTTAGTGATTGCAACTACTTAAGAATGATTAATATGGACTCTATGTTTAATAACTATAAACTGGATTGGGTTGTAAGTGCCCCAAGGCGTTGTTGGTCCTTGTGTGTGCCACCCATTGGATTATTACTGTATTATCATGTGTTTATTAGGTACAATTGAGGTTAAATGATCTTTTACGCCATTTTGAAGGTTGAGATGTCCTCTACCTTGTGTCCAAATTTGAGGAAAATCTGGGTTGATCTTCGGCCTGAAAAAAATAGAGAAACACGGACTGCCCATGTGCCCCTGCACCTGAGGCAGATTCTGGACCGGATTTGGGAAATTAATTCCCGCTTCGTTTCTCGGTCAAATTGAGCGTGTGATATATCAAAATGAAGTTTGAGGTGCCTAGTTTGTAGGATAAAAATTTGAGGGCAAATGGTTGAGTGGATTGAGTGCAGTAATTCGAGCAATGTGAGTGGTTTGGAGCTGTTTTTGGGGTTGTTTGGGCTAATCGCTTATCCAACTTCAAGTTGGAAATTGGCTAAGTGAGTTTATGGGAACTCCTTAGTAACTTATAATAAGTAACGTAAGTGATA
>NW_026895988.1:0-190082 GCF_033153095.1 Gastrolobium bilobum
AACATGTTTCACTCTAAATTTTTCTGCGACCAAACCGATCGCAACCAACCCTTCTTCTCAGATTATATTTTTGTATTACTTAATTCCCTTTTTAACAAGCTATCATACGTTCAATTCGGAGCTCATTTGCTCCGGTTATCGCCGTTTGAAGTTGGATAAGCAATTAGCCCAAACAACCCCAAAAACAGCTCCAAACCACTAACATTGCTCGAATTACTGCACTCAATCCACTCAACCATTTGCTCTCAAATTTTTATCCTACAAACTATACATCTAATAATTTATTTTGATATATCACACGCTTAATTTGGCGGAGAAACGAAGCGGGAATTAATTTCCCAAATCCGGTCCAGAATCTGCCTCAGGTGCAGGGGCACATGGGCAGTCCGTGTTTCTCTATTTTTTTCAGGCCGAAGATCAACCCATAATTTCCTCATATTTTGACACAAGGTAGTGGACATCTCAACCTTCAAAATGGCGTATGGAACGTTCTCTGTCTCACCAATTGTGTAGAAGTCTCTTACTACACGTCTATTTATGTCTATCCCTTTTTCTTCTACGCGTAGGCTATTTTCTTTAGTTATATTTAACAATGTCATTTTTTTTTTGGAGGTTAACAATGTCCTTTTTTATTCTTAAAAGTAGGGTTGTCCTTGTTCGAGGGAATCCACGCCACTGCTTAATTAATACTTGTTATTAATACACTTGTAAGAAATAATTTTTATAAAAATATTATAATACTAAATTGTACCTCAATCTAAATTTGTATATCTTACGTAGCTTTACTTTTGTTCCAATTCTAACTAACCTAAAATGAAAAAGGAGATCAATTAATAAAAGGTTGGAAGTAATAATACCTAAATATAAATTTGCATCTCTTTACCTGTAATTTTGACTGTGCTTTTGCAGCCAATGGTTAACCTGGTCTTGTAATATTTTGTCCATATCTTCATCATATCGCTTTATCATGTTTGCAGGCATATCTTCTAGTTTCATTTAATTTTTTCAGCTCATTTTTATTTGCCTTGTTATTTATGTCAATACATGCTTTGAATACATCGGCGTCAGGAACCAAATCCCATAAAATATGTATTCTCAAAAAATAAATAAATATAGATTAATATTATTTTCACATAATAGTAAATTAGACCAACTCATAATGCTCAATTATTTAATCAAATGAAATACATTCCCGGAAGCGTACATATTTGAAACTTCATAGCGTTATATTCCTGAAAAATGTATCATTACAGTCAAAACCACCATAATTTTATTTTTCATTGCAATTATTTAAATTAATAACAAGGACAAGATATGCCTCATATGTTGTAACAACACATGCGTCTTCACGTGTACCTTGAGTTCAGATTCTCCTATATAGTGAAATTACAATCTTATGCTTGCGAAAATTATTAGAAATAATGAAAAGAAGCCATGGGATGAAGGGTTACATATAAATAACATAACTTCTCAGACCATAGGATAAAGGGTTACACAGAAATCATGTGTAAGATATTTCCCTTTACATGTCGTCATGCATAAGATATTTCCATTTCTTTGTCGTCATGCAACAATGAATTATCTTCTAAATCCATCATTCATCGTCATGCAACAAAGAATTATATTCAAAATCCATCATTCAATAATAACTCTCCTTCCTTGGCGTCATGCGTTAGATATTCCCATAAAAATGATACAAACTGAAAAATTTACACCATTTTTGTAACATTCCTTACCATACACAAAGTCGTTGAGGGATGTGAAGGGGAATCTTACTTTGAAACAAAAAAATATGATACCAATCAGTTCAAGACACTCCAAAACACATGAAATAGATAAAAGTTAGACGTGCTTACCTTTGAAAAATCTTCCCTTTCAACATACCAAAAATAATAGAATACGTGTCCTCCACGCAATATTCTTTTCTAATAAATGAAAGAGAGAATAGACAAAGTAAATGATAGATATTCTAATATATTAAATTTCTAATTGATCCTCTAGCCTACTCACTAACAAAACAAAAAGTGGAGTGCATCTAGACGCACATCTACATTTAATACAATTATTGACAATATATGTTATTCCTTAAAGATATTAATTTTTTTGAGAAATTACAAATATTAAATACGAAGAAGAAAACTAATGTAAAATATAAAATTATACCTAAACACAAAATGTCTCTGTCTCACCAACTGTGTAGAAGTCTCCTACGACACGTCCATTTATGTCTCTCCCTTTTTCTTCTACGCGTAGGCTCTTTTCTTTAGTTATATTTAACAATGTCATTTTTTATTCTTGAAAGGAGGGTTGTCCTTGTTCGAGAGCATCCACGCCACTGCTTATTTAATACTTGTTATTAATACACTTGTTAGAAATAATTTTTATAAAAATATTATAATACTAAATTGTACCTCAATCTAAATTTGTATATCTGACATAGCTTTACTTTTGTTCCAATTCTAACTAACCTAAAATAAAAAAGGAGATCAATTAATAAAAGGTTGGAAGTAATAATACCTCAAGATAAATTTGCATCTCTTTACCTGTAATTTTGACTGTGCTTTTGCAGCCAAAGGTTAACCTGGTCTTGCATTATTTTGTCTATATCTTCATCATATCGCTTTATCACGTTTGCAGGCATATCTTCTAGTTTCATTTAATTTTTCAGCTCATTTTTATTTGCCTTGTTATTTATGTCAATACATGCTTTGAATACATCGCCGTTAGGCACCAAATCCCATAAAATATGTATTCTCTGAAAATAAATAAATATAGATTAATATTATTTTCACATAATAGTAAATTAGACCAACTCATAATGCACAATTATTTAATCAAATGAAATACATTCCCGGAAGCGTACATATTTGAAACTGCATAGCGTTATATTCCTGAAAAATGTAACATTACAGTCAAAACCACCATAATTTTATTTTTCATTGCAATTATTTAAATTAATAACAAGGACAAGATATGCCTCATTTGTTGTAACAACATATGCGTCTTCACGTGTACCTTGAGTTCAGATTCTCCTATATAGTGAAATTACAATCTTTTGCTTGCGAAAATTATTAGAAATAATGAAAAGAAGCCATGGGATGAAGGGTTACATATAAATAACATAACTTCTCAGACCATAGGATAAAGGGTTAGACAGAAATCATGTGTAAGATATTTCCCTTTACATGTCGTCATGCATAAGATATTTCCATTTCTTTGTTCATGCAACAACGAATTATATTCTAAATCCATCATTCAATAATAACTCTCCTTCCTTGGCGTCATGCGTGAGATATTCCCATAAAAATGATACAATACGAAAAATTTACACCATTTTTGTAACATTCCTTACCATAGACAAAGTCGTTGAGGGATGTGAAGGGGAATCTTACTTTGAAACAAAAAATTATGATACCAATCAGTTCAAGACACTCCAAAACACATGAAATAGATAAAAGTTACACGTGCTTACCTTTGAAAAATCTTCCCTTTCAACATACCAAAAATAATAGAATACGTGTCCTCCACGCAATATTCTTTTCTAATAAATGAAAGAGAGAATAGACAAAGTAAATGATAGATATTCTAATATATTAAATTTCTAATTGATCCTCTAACCTACTCACTAAAAAAACAAAAAGTGCAGTGCATCTAGACGCACATCTACATTTAATACAATTATTGACAATATATGTTATTCCTTAAAGATATTAAATTTTTGAGAAATTACAAATATTAAATACGAAGAAGAAAACTAATTTAAAATATAAAATTATACCTAAACACAACATGTCTCTGTCTCACCAATTGTGTAGAAGTCTCCTACTACACGTCTATTTATGTCTCTCCCTTTTACTTCTACGCGTAGACTTTTTTCTTTAGTTATATTTAACAATGTCATTTTTTATTCTTAAAAGTAGGGTTGTCCTTGTTCGAGAGCATCCACGCCACTGCTTAATTAATACTTGTTCTTAATACACTTGTTAGAAATAATTTTTATAAAAATATTTTAATACTAAATTGTACCGCAATATAAATTTGTATATCTGACATAGCTTTACTTTTTTTCCAATTCTAACTAACCTAAAATAAAAAAGGAGATAAATTAATAAAAGGTTGGAAGTAATAATACCTCAAGATAAATTTGCATATCTTTACCTGTAATTTTGATTGTGCTTTTGCAGCCAAAGGATAACCTGGTCTTGCAATATTTTGTCAATATCTTCATCATATCGCTTTATCACGTTTGCAGGCATATCTTCTAGTTTGATTTAATTTTTCAGCTCATTTTTATTTGCCTTGTTATTTATGTCAATACATGCTTTGAATACATCGCCGTCAGGCACCAAATCCCATAAAATATGTATTCTCAGAAAATAAATAAATATAGATTTATATTATTTTCACATAATAGTAAATTAGACCAACTCATAATGCACAATTATTTAATCAAATGAAATACATTCCCGGAAGCGTACATATTTGAAACTGCATAGCGTTATATTCCTGAAAAATGTAACATTACAGTCAAAACCACCATAATTTTATTTTTCATTGCAATTATTTAAATTAATAACAAGGACAAGATATGCCTCCTTTGTTGTAACAACATATGCGTCTTCACGTGTACCTTGAGTTCAGATTCTCCTATATAGTGAAATTACAATCTTTTGCTTGCGAAAATTATTAGAAATAATGAAAAGAAGCCATGGGATGAAGGGTTACATATAAATAACATAACTTCTCAGACCATAGGATAAAGGGTTAGACAGAAATCATGTGTAAGATATTTCCCTTTACATGTCGTCATGCATAAGATATTTCCATTTCTTTGTCGTCATGCAACAACGAATTATATTCTAAATCCATCATTCAATAATAACTCTCCTTCCTTGGCGTCATGCGTGAGATATTCCCATAAAAATGATACAATACGAAAAATTTACACCATTTTTGTAACATTCCTTACCATAGACAAAGTCGTTGAGGGATGTGAAGGGGAATCTTACTTTGAAACAAAAAATTATGATACCAATCAGTTCAAGACACTCCAAAACACATGAAATAGATAAAAGTTACACGTGCTTACCTTTGAAAAATCTTCCCTTTCAACATACCAAAAATAATAGAATACGTGTCCTCCACGCAATATTCTTTTCTAATAAATGAAAGAGAGAATAGACAAAGTAAATGATAGATATTCTAATATATTAAATTTCAAATTGATCCTCTAACCTACTCACTAAAAAAACAAAAAGTGCAGTGCATCTAGACGCACATCTACATTTAATACAATTATTGACAATATATGTTATTCCTTAAAGATATTAAATTTTTTGAGAAATTACAAATATTAAATACGAAGAAGAAAACTAATTTAAAATATAAAATTATACCTAAACACAACATGTCTCTGTCTCACCAATTGTGTAGAAGTCTCCTACTACACGTCTATTTATGTCTCTCCCTTTTACTTCTACGCGTAGACTTTTTTCTTTAGTTATATTTAACAATGTCATTTTTTATTCTTAAAAGTAGGGTTGTCCTTGTTCGAGAGCATCCACGCCACTGCTTAATTAATACTTGTTCTTAATACACTTGTTAGAAATAATTTTTATAAAAATATTTTAATACTAAATTGTACCGCAATATAAATTTGTATATCTGACATAGCTTTACTTTTTTTCCAATTCTAACTAACCTAAAATAAAAAAGGAGATAAATTAATAAAAGGTTGGAAGTAATAATACCTCAAGATAAATTTGCATATCTTTACCTGTAATTTTGATTGTGCTTTTGCAGCCAAAGGATAACCTGGTCTTGCAATATTTTGTCAATATCTTCATCATATCGCTTTATCACGTTTGCAGGCATATCTTCTAGTTTGATTTAATTTTTCAGCTCATTTTTATTTGCCTTGTTATTTATGTCAATACATGCTTTGAATACATCGCCGTCAGGCACCAAATCCCATAAAATATGTATTCTCAGAAAATAAATAAATATAGATTTATATTATTTTCACATAATAGTAAATTAGACCAACTCATAATGCACAATTATTTAATCAAATGAAATACATTCCCGGAAGCGTACATATTTGAAACTGCATAGCGTTATATTCCTGAAAAATGTAACATTACAGTCAAAACCACCATAATTTTATTTTTCGTTGCAATTATTTAAATTAATAACAAGGACAAGATATGCCTCCTTTGTTAACAACATATGCGTCTTCACGTGTACCTTGAGTTCAGATTCTCCTATATAGTGAAATTACAATCTTTTGCTTGCGAAAATTATTAGAAATAATGAAAAGAAGCCATGGGATGAAGGGTTACATATAAATAACATAACTTCTCAGACCATAGGATAAAGGGTTAGACAGAAATCATGTGTAAGATATTTCCCTTTACATGTCGTCATGCATAAGATATTTCCATTTCTTTGTCGTCATGCAACAACGAATTATATTCTAAATCCATCATTCAATAATAACTCTCCTTCCTTGGCGTCATGCGTGAGATATTCCCATAAAAATGATACAATACGAAAAATTTACACCATTTTTGTAACATTCCTTACCATAGACAAAGTCGTTGAGGGATGTGAAGGGGAATCTTACTTTGAAACAAAAAATTATGATACCAATCAGTTCAAGACACTCCAAAACACATGAAATAGATAAAAGTTACACAAAATAATAGAATACGTGTCCTCCACGCAATATTCTTTCCTAATAAATGAAAGAGAGCATAGACAAAGTAAATGATAGATATTCTAATATATTAAAATTCTAACTGATCCTCTAACCTACTCACTAACAAAACAAAAAGTGGAGTGCATCTAGACGCACATCTACATTTAATACAATTATTGACAATATATGTTATTCCTTAAAGATATTAATTTTTTTGAGAAATTACAAATATTAAATTCGAAGAAGAAAACTAATTTAAAATATAAAATTATACCTGAACACATCATGTCTCTGTCTCACCAATTGTGTAGAAGTCTCCTACTGCACGTCCATTTATGTCTCTCCCTTTTTCTCCTACACGTAGACTATTTTCTTTAATTATATTTAACAATGTCATTTTTTATTCTTAAAAGTAGGGTTGTCCTTGTTCGAGAGCATCCACGCCACTGCTTAATTAATACTTGTTCTTAATACACTTGTTAGAAATAATTTTTATAAAAATATTTTAATACTAAATTGTACCGCAATATAAATTTGTATATCTGACATAGCTTTACTTTTTTTTTCCAATTCTAACTAACCTAAAATAAAAAAGGAGATAAATTAATAAAAGGTTGGAAGTAATAATACCTCAAGATAAATTTGCATCTCTTTACCTGTAATTTTGATTGTGCTTTTGCAGCCAAAGGATAACCTGGTCTTGCAATATTTTGTCAATATCTTCATCATATCGCTTTATCATGTTTGCAGGCATATCTTCTAGTTTGATTTAATTTTTCAGCTCATTTTTATTTGCCTTGTTATTTATGTCAATACATGCTTTGAATACATCGCCGTCAGGCACCAAATCCCATAAAATATGTATTCTAAGAAAATAAATAAATATAGATTTATATTATTTTCACATAATAGTAAATTAGACCAACTCGTAATGCACAATTATTTAATCAAATGAAATACATTCCCGGAAGCGTACATATTTGAAACTGCATAGCGTTATATTCCTGAAAAATGTAACATTACAGTCAAAACCACCATAATTTTATTTTTCGTTGCAATTATTTAAATTAATAACAAGGACAAGATATGCCTCCTTTGTTGTAACAACATATGCGTCTTCACGTGTACCTTGAGTTCAGATTCTCCTATATAGTGAAATTACAATCTTTTGCTTGCGAAAATTATTAGAAATAATGAAAAGAAGCCATGGGATGAAGGGTTACATATAAATAACATAACTTCTCAGACCATAGGATAAAGGGTTAGACAGAAATCATGTGTAAGATATTTCCCTTTACATGTCGTCATGCATAAGATATTTCCATTTCTTTGTCGTCATGCAACAACGAATTATATTCTAAATCCATCATTCAATAATAACTCTCCTTCCTTGGCGTCATGCGTGAGATATTCCCATAAAAATGATACAATACGAAAAATTTACACCATTTTTGTAACATTCCTTACCATAGACAAAGTCGTTGAGGGATGTGAAGGGGAATCTTACTTTGAAACAAAAAATTATGATACCAATCAGTTCAAGACACTCCAAAACACATGAAATATATAAAAGTTACACGTGCTTACCTTTGAAAAATCTTCCCTTTCAACATACCAAAAATAATAGAATACGTGTCCTCCACGCAATATTCTTTCCTAATAAATGAAAGAGAGCATAGACAAAGTAAATGATAGATATTCTAATATATTAAAATTCTAACTGATCCTCTAACCTACTCACTAACAAAACAAAAAGTGGAGTGCATCTAGACGCACATCTACATTTAATACAATTATTGACAATATATGTTATTCCTTAAAGATATTAATTTTTTTGAGAAATTACAAATATTAAATTCGAAGAAGAAAACTAATTTAAAATATAAAATTATACCTGAACACATCATGTCTCTGTCTCACCAATTGTGTAGAAGTCTCCTACTCCACGTCCATTTATGTCTCTCCTTTTTTCTCCTACACGTAGACTCTTTTCTTTAATTATATTTAACAATGTCATTTTTTATTCTTAAATGTAGGGTTGTCCTTGTTCGAGAGCATCCACGCCACTGCTTAATTAATACTTGTTCTTAATACACTTGTTAGAAATAATTTTTATAAAAATATTTTAATACTAAATTGTACCGCAATATAAATTTGTATATCTGACATAGCTTTACTTTTTTTTTCCAATTCTAACTAACCTAAAATAAAAAAGGAGATAAATTAATAAAAGGTTAGAAGTAATAATACCTCAAGATAAATTTGCATCTCTTTACCTGTAATTTTGATTGTGCTTTTGCAGCCAAAGGATAACCTGGTCTTGCAATATTTTGTCAATATCTTCATCATATCGCTGACACGAGTTGTCGAACTCGCGCAAATTAAAAATTAATTCTTTAGGGTTCAGAAAATTTGCAGTAAAGTGGAAACCCTAAGTCGTCTCTCAAGGAAATTGTTTTGGTTAAAATCGCTTATGAGAACAGAAAATTAAAAGGGGGGTTTTGGATTTTGATTCAATAATTAAAAAGACAGAATATAAATTTGGAATAAAAATTCGTAATTAAAAATAACCAACCTATGGTTTGGGTTCCATGGACGTCTTTCCTCCGATAAGAAGATATCAGAATCGTGATTGATTTGTCAATCGGATCAGAATCCTTATTTCCAATTGACAACCCTCTCTAAGCGATCGCTTAGCATTTGATCAAAGACGATGCTTCTACTCATACAATCGCAGAGTATCAGCCCGCTTGATTTAAGGTCATAGGGTCAATCAACCTAATCATCAAATCTGATGATTAATCCCTTTCCATAATCGCAATCACGAACCTCAGATTGAATATCCACGATCGCACGATATCAATCTGAGTTGGGAAGGGAAACAAAACTGATTTGAAATAAACGCAGATCCTCAAGACCAATCCATGGAATCCATTACCCTTAGGTTGATTAAAAGGTTCTTAGCCTCGCATGGCTAAGGTAAACATAATTGAAATAAAAAGAAGAAGAAGAAGAAAAAAGATGAAGAACACAATTGAATAAAAACTCAGAGAGAACTTCTCTGTTGTAAAAACTGACTACCAAGGGTTTCCTAGAGTCCCCTTTAAATAGCCGTCACGCAGGACGGCTAGGGTTTCATCGCTTCAGCCCAAACATAAAATAAAAAACCGAATAAAATAAAATGAAACAATAAAACTTGGCTTTGGGCCACTTAAGTAATTGGGTTTTAATTTAAATTACAAGCCCAATAGTCAAACAAAACTTCAGCAAAACGCGTCCAACTTGGTGTCCGAAATCGACCAGCTTCTAGTCCGAATTGGGCTTAGAGCTCTGCATAAGAATTGTAGCTCTATGTGTTATCTGAAAAACCCAACAAGAACGGAGTCAATCCGACAACTATGGACCGAGATATGGCCAAAATACAGAAGTAACGTAAAGCTGAAAAATTCTGACGAAAATAAATTAAACCCAATTAAAAACTAAAAACCTAAATTAACTCTAACAATCATTATTTTATTCAAATAAATCCTAAAAATACTAATCAAGAGTAACAAATAAGTGTAACAAAATATGTGTTATCAAATTCCCCCACACTTATCTTTTTGCACTCCTGGGCAAAAACTAAAATTGAAAGTAAATACTAAGATCAACCAATCCTTTCTAACAATTACCAAGCATACAGAAAATATACAAAGATCACAAGTCTTCTACAGATAAATCAATCAGGACAGAAATTCCCTAATCTCAAATCACAAGACCTGCTAACTTCAACTGCAACTGCTAACTGCATAAAAAATGGTTCCTCACAAGATGCTCTCAATTTTTCTCTCAAGTGTATCAGTTAATTCAGTATATCACTCAAATCAACTCAAGAAAATCATCCTACCATAGGCTTGCTCAAGTTCTACTTCTCCACTGCTCATAACACATGCATGCACAAATCAAGAGGGCTTTATGCAGGGTTGTAATGGGGCTGAGGTAAAGGTATGGATGAATATGGAAGAGAAAGCTAAACACCCCAGAAATTTACAAAGAGCAAAAGTTAAGAACTAAACTAAGAACATAAAACAAAGATACTGAAAAGATAAACACTTTTTTTTTTTTTTTTTTTTTTTTTTTTTTTTTTTTTTTTTTTTTTTTTTTTTTTTTTTTTTTTTTTTTTTTTTTTTTTTTTTAAAAAAAAAATTTTTTTTTTTTTTTTTTTTTTTTTTTTTTTTTTTTTTTTTTTTTTTTTTTTTTTTGAAGAAGTAAAACCACATAGCAGAAATGAATCAGATAGTCACCCCCCACACTTAAACTTTTGTCCGTCTCGGGCAAACCCCCACACTTAAACACAACATCACAATGAAACCAATGCTCAGTAAAACTCCAGGGTGTGGAATTAATTGGTTTTTCACTTAGGCTTGTAATGCGGCTTAAGAAATAAAAGATATAAAGGCTCAAAGGGGCTCACCAAGGGATAATAATATAAGGGATGGCTATCTGGCTAAAGTGGGTACAGAAAAGAAAGAATGCCTCAATCATATTCATGCATGCAAGTGAAAAATGCAGTTTCAAAAAGAACAAGAGCAAGTTCTAGAGGACAACAATCAAGAGCAGAAACACACAAGAAAGAAAGCATGGCCAGAAGATATGCCATGTATGCGGGCTCAAAACCTCACAAGGGTAAACCAAGTCATGCAATCAACAGCACAGAATCAATCAACAGGTAGTTGTAATCCAAGAATCGAGATCAAAGCCTAACAGATTGTGCTATCAAACACTGTGATCGAAGTCTACTCCATGTACCACTCAATAATTACCAGAAAGAAAAGGAAAATCTCCTATGAAAAATCAAAAACGAAAAGAAAGAAGAAAATGCAAATAACAGAAAGAAAGAAGAAAATGCAAATAACAGAAAGAAAAGAAAATGCAAATAACAGAAAGAAAAGAAAAGAGGGAAGAAAACTCCCCTGAGCTCCCTAAGGAGAATAAACAGCTTCAAGCAGCCTGATCTCTGCTTCCATCTCTGTATCCTCAGGCTGCTGTGGTGTTCCTTCATAGAAGGGCTTCAGACGATGCCCATTCACAGTAAATGTGTTCCCAGTCTGCTTATCACTTAATTCAACTGCTCCATAAGGAAAAATAGCAGTAATAATAAAGGGGCCATCCCATCTTGATCTGAGTTTACCAGGCATAAACTTAAGACGGGAATTGAATAACAGCACACTCTGGCCCACTGCAAATTCTTTCCTCAGGATCTGCTTATCATGGAATGCCTTTGTCTTTTCCTTGTATAGGCGTGAGCTCTCATAGGCATCCAGACGAAGCTCCTCTAACTCTTGCAGCTGTAGTTTCCTTTCTCCACCTGACTGGATTAGGTCCATGTTACACTGTTTCACAGCCCAATATGCCCGATGCTCCAGCTCCACTGGCAGGTGACATGCCTTACCATAAACAAGCCGGTAAGGGGACATTCCAATCGGAGTCTTATAGGCCGTCCTGTATGCCCACAAAGCATCTTCCAACTTCTTGCTCCAATCCTTTCTATTAGCATTGACAGTCTTTTGAAGGATTTGCTTAACCTCTCTGGAAATTTCAGCTTGGCCATTTGTCTGTGGATGGTATGCTGTAGATACTTTGTGGAGGACTCCATATTTCTTAAGTAAGGCCTCCATGCTCCTGTTGCAGAAATGTGAGCCCTGGTCACTGATAATAGCTCGAGGAATACCAAACCTGCAGAAAATATGAGAACGGACAAAATCTACAACAACAGCAGAATCATCAGTTCGGGTGGCTTTCGCCTCAACCCATTTAGAGACATAATCCACAGCTAAGAGTATGTAAGCAAAACCAAAGGAAACAGGAAAGGGACCCATAAAATCAATACCCCAAACATCAAAAACCTCACAGAAAAGTATAGGGTTTTGGGGCATCTCATGTCTACGGGAAATGCTACCTGCTCTCTGACAATTAGCACAAGACTTACAAAACTCATAAGCATCATGAAATAGAGAAGGCCAGAATAAACCAGAATCTAGAACCTTCCTAGCAGTTCTTTGTGGTCCAAAATGACCACCACAGGCAGACATGACAAAAATTTAAAACAGATAGAGTCTCACTGTCAGGCACACATCTCCTAACCACTTGGTCACTACAAAATCTCCACAAGTAAGGATCGTCCCACACATAGTATTTAGACTCACTTTTCAATTTCAAAATCTGAGCCTTAGTGAAGTCAACAGGTAACGCTCCAGCAACCAAGTAATTAACTAAATCGGCAAACCAAGGGAACTTACCTTGCAGCTGTAAAAGCTGCTCATCAGGGAAATCATCCCCAATAGGTACAGGGTCAGATGGAAGAGAGGTGATGCGGCTCAGATGATCAGCAACTTGGTTTTCCGCTCCACTTCTATCCTTGATCTCAATGTCAAACTCTTGAAGCAGCAACATCCATCGGATGAGTCTAGGCTTAGCATCTGCTTTCTTTAAAAGAAATTTCAAAGCTGCATGGTCAGAGAAAACAACAACCTTGGTATCTAAAAGATATGACCGAAACTTATCAAGAGCAAATACTATAGCCAAGAGTTCTTTTTCAGTGGTGGTATAGTTGGATTGAGCAGAATCCAACGTCCTGGATGCATATGCAATGACATGTGGGGCCTTGTTGACCCGCTGAGCAAGAACAGCTCCAACAGCATAATTGGATGCATCGCACATCAACTCAAATGGGATAGACCAATCTGGTGCCCGGATCACAGGAGCTATGGTTAGGCAGCGCTTCAGATGATCAAAAGCTGCCTTGCATGCTTCACCAAACTCAAAGTCAATGTCTTTCTGGAGGAGATTGGACAATGGAAGAGCGATTTTGCTGAAATCCTGAATGAAGCGCCTGTAAAAACCTGCATGGCCAAGAAAAGAACGAACTTCCCGCACAGAAGCGGGGTAAGGCAAAGCAGTAATAACATCAATTTTAGCAGGATCCACTTCAATACCCTTTTTAGAGACAACATGCCCTAAAACTATCCCTGACTCAACCATGAAATGACATTTTTCAAAATTCAACACAAGATTGGTTTGAATGCATTTGTTCAGAACTCTACCCAAATTATCCAAACATGCATCAAAAGAAGAACCATAGACACTAAAATCATCCATAAAAACCTCCATGCAATCCTCTAACAACTCAGAAAAGATGCTTACCATACAACGCTGAAAAGTACCTGGTGCGTTGCAAAGTCCAAAGGGCATCCGCCTGTATGCATATGTGCCAAAGGGGCATGTGAAGGTCGTCTTCTCCTGATCCTCAGGTGCAATGTGGATCTGGAAGTAGCCTGAGTATCCATCCAAAAAACAGTAGTGCGATTTACCAGCCAACCGCTCCAACATCTGATCAATAAATGGAAGAGGGTAGTGATCTTTGCGGGTTGCCTGGTTGAGCCTACGGTAGTCTATACATACTCTCCAACTGTTTTGAGCTCTTGTTGTGATCAGCTCATTATTTTGGTTGGCAATCACAGTGACTCCCGACTTTTTAGGGACCACCTGAACAGGACTCACCCACTGGCTATCAGAGATGGGGTAAATCATGCCAGCTTGCAAGAGTTTTGTTACTTCCTTCTTCACCACATCTAGAATCAGTGGGTTCAAACGCCTTTGGGGTTGTCTCACTGGTTTAGCTCCTTCTTCAAGTAGAATACGGTGCATGCATGTCGAAGGACTAATACCAATAATGTCAGCCATTGTCCACCCAATTGCCCTCTTATTTTCCTTCAGCAAGGTTAACAGTTTATCCTCCTGCTCAGGTAGAAGGTTCTTTGCCACAATGACTGGTAGCTGCTCATTCTCTTCAAGAAATGCATATTTCAAGTGGTCGGGCAGAACCTTCAACTCCAATTTCGGAGGCTGCTCAATGGATGGAAGAGGTGTAGTTGGTGGTGCAAATTCTGCAGAAAACAAGTCAGCAGCAATGCCTGTAAACAAATTCTCAGAAACAGGATTAGGATCATCAATAATATCAGCAGGCAATTCAGAAAATGCAGATTCACACTCATAATCAGAATCATCAATTAGTGCATCATTGAAACCAGAAAGATGAGATGCTATTTCATCACATACAATGCACTCTCGACTATCACCACAACCACAGAAATCAGAATCAAAATCAGTAGAAAACTCAGCAAGGAATGTAGCAGAAATATCCTCAACAACGTCATCTATCACATCTATGCAGAAGACAGAATGCTCTTCCCTAGGATGTTTCATGGCATCAAATATATTAAAATGCACAATGCTATCACCAAATTCCATGGAAAGAGTACCAGAATGAACATCTATCTTGGTCCTAGCTGTCCTCATGAAAGGCCTACCAAGTATGATTGGGGATCTATTAGTAGCAGTCTCACTCTCCATTTCTAAAATGTAGAAATCAGCAGGAAAAATCAGATTATTAACTCTGACTAATACATCCTCAATCAAACCAGATGGGTGAATACTACTCCTATTAGCTAACGTAACCACAATACCAGTGGCACGCAAAGGACCAAGACCAAGAGACTTAAACACAGATGCAGGCATAACATTGATGGAAGCTCCTAAGTCTAGCATGCAATCATGAAAAACAGAATTGCCAATCACGCAAGGGATAGTAAATGTCCCTGGATCTTGACACTTTTTAGGCATGGGCTGGATGAGTGCCGATACATTCTGACTCAGGTTAACCTGCTCATCTCCCTTCAGTCTCCTCTTGTTGGTGCACAGCTCCTTTAGAAACTTGGCATATCGCGGAATCTGCTGTATTGCATCCAAAAGAGGGATGTTCACCTCAACTTTCCGGAAGGTGTCAAGTATCTCTTTATCTTGAACCTTTGCTGACTGCTTCTTTGACTGAGTGGCTCTCTGAGGAAATGGCAAAGGGATATGGACATCAGATGTATCAGTGCTCTGCTTCTTGGAGCTAGTGTCACCTCCATTGGATGTCTCAGCAGCAGTGTGGGTTGGCTCCTCCATTTGCTTTCCAGACCGCAAAGTAATAGCACTCACATTTCCGCTTCCTTTTGGATTTGGAACTGTTTGGGATGGAAGGGAGCTGCCACTTGCTTGTTGATTTTGATTTACTGACGTTGCAAGCTGGCCAATCTGTGTTTGCAGATTCTGAATAGAAGACTCAGTCCTCTGCTGGAACTGCAGATTGCTAGTGGCCATCTGTTTCATTAAGTCCTCCAAAGAAGGACCACTGCCACTGTTTTGCTGCTGCACTGGTGGTTGTTGTTGCAACTGTTGGGGAGCAGGTTGCTGGAAGTTTTGTCTCTGCTGTGGAATGAACTGCTGCTTCTGCTGGTATGGAAAATTTTGTTGACTTTGATATGGAACATTTTGCTGATTCTGGTTCCATCTGAGGTTGGGATGATTCTTCCAGCCAGGATTGTAAGTGTTGGAGAATGGATTATTTTGCTGCTGCTGGTACTGTTGTTGCTGCTGCTGTTGGTACTGTGGCTTTCCAGGAAAAATTGCAGCAACAGACTGATCATCTTGGAAATCGTTGTCTTGATGAAAGGAAGGACAGGCATCCGTGGGGTGAGAAGGATCACAGCAGATGCCACACAAGTTGCTTATCTGTTGAGCAGAAGGTTGCACAGTCTGTGTCACTGCCAACTGCCTCACCATTGATGTCAGCTCATCAAGTCTGTTCTCCATTCTCTGGTTATCTGTGCTTGATGCTCCTGTTGCTGCTACTGTTGGATTTTGCATTGGAGGAGTTTGCACTTGGAAGACTGCACTGCTGTTGGCTCTAGTGCCAAATTGTTGAGCATTAGCAGCTATTTCAGCAATCAGCTCCTTGGCTTCATTAGGTGTTTTATTGCTCAGGACTCCTCCACTAGCTGCATCCAGAAGGTTCCTATCCATAGGCAGCAGCCCTTCATAGAAGTAAACAAGCAGGAGATTGTCTGGAATTTGATGGTGTGGGCAGCTTGAACAAAGCCTTTTAAATCGCTCCCAATACTCATGCATGTTCTCCCCATTAGCTTGCCTTATGCCACTGATCTCCTTTCTGATTGAAGTGGCCCTGGATGAAGGGAAGAATTTCTCCAGAAACAATCTGGCCATGTCATTCCAGCTTACAATGGAGGAAGGTGGCAGGTAGTACAACCAGTCCTTAGCTCCACTGTCCAAAGAGAAAGGGAAAGCACGCAGCTTGATTTGTTCCTCATCCACCCCTGTTGGCTTCATAGTGCTGCAGACTATATGAAATTCCTTCAGATGTTTGTGGGGATCCTCACCTGCAAGACCATGAAACTTGGGCAGCAAGTGTATTAGTCCAGACTTAAGCTCAAAAGGTACAACAGGATTAGTATAACGAATACACAAGGGCTGCTCATTATCAACATTAGGAGCAGCCAATTGCTTAAGTGTTCTATCACCCATGATTTCAGAATCAAATAAATGACCAAACGAATAAACACTATGTAAAGGACTCGAACAAACAGACTCGATAGACTCAACAGACTCTAAGGTATGCTCAGGAACAACTCTACTGTAAGTCAACCTACGAGCTCTACTAGCAGCATGCAATGATCTATCTATCTCAGGGTCATATGCATATAAATCATCAACATTGGTATTACTCCTAGTCATGCATCATAGGCAAAGCATACAGCAGTAAAATCACGAAACGTACGATAAGACACAAATTTTTTTTTTTAAATTTTTTTTTTATTTTTTTTTTCAGAAACGAAAATTAAAGAAAAAGAAGATGAAGATGAAAAAGAAGATGATCAAGAATCAGAAAACGATTTAGACCGATGCAATTTCCCCGGCAACGGCGCCAAATTTGACACGAGCTGTCAAACTCGCGCAAATTAAAAATTAATTCTTTAGGGTTCAGAAAATTTTGTAGTAAAGTGCAAACCCTAAGTCGTCTCTCAAGGAAATTGTTTGGGTAAAAATCGCTTACGATGACAGAAAATAAAAGGGGGGTTTTGGATTTTGATTCAATAATTAAAAAGGCAGAATGTAAAATTGTATGTAAAATTCGTAATTAAAAATAACCAACCTAAGGTTTGGGTTCCATGGACGTCTTTCCTCGGATAAGAGGATATCAGAATCGTGATTGATTTGTCAATCGAATCAGAATCCTTATTTCCAATTGACAACCCTCTCTAAGCGATCGCTTAGCATTTGATCAAAGACGATGCTTCTACTCATACAATCGCAGAGTATGAGCCCGCTTGATTTAAGGTCATAGGGTCAATCAACCTAATCATCAAATCTGATGATTAATCCCTTTCCATAATCGCAATCGCGAACCTCAGATTGAATATCCACGATCGCACGATATCAATCTGAGTTGGGAGGGGAAACAAAACTGATTTGAAATAAACGCAGATCCTCAAGACTAATCCATGGAATCCATTACCCTTAGGTTGATTAAAAGGTTCTTAGCCTCGCATGGCTAAGGTAAACATAATTGAAATAAAAAGAAGAAGAAGAAGAAAAAAGATGAAGAACGCAATTGAATAAAAACTCAGAGAGAACTTCTCTGTTGTAAAAACTGACTACTAAGGGTTTCCTAGAGTCCCCTTTAAATAGCCGTCACGCAGGACGGCTAGGGTTTCATCGCTTCAGCCCAAACATAAAATAAAAACCGAATAAAATAAAATGAAACAATAAAACTTGGCTTTGGGCCACTTAAGTAATTGGGTTTTAATTTAAATTACAAGCCCAATAGTCAAACAAAACTTCAGCAAAACGCGTCCAACTTGGTGTCCGAAATCGACCAGCTTCTAGTCTGAATTGGGCTTAGAGATCTGCATAAGAATTGTATCTCTCTGTGTTATCTGAAAAACCCAACAAGAACGGAGTCAATCCGACAACTATGGACTGAGATATGGCCAAAATACAGAAGTAACGTAAAGCTGAAAAATTCTGACGAAAATAAATTAAACCCAATTAAAAACTAAAAACCTAAATTAACTCTAACAATCATTATTTTATTCAAATAAATCCTAAAAATACTAATCAAGAGTAACAAAATAAGTGTAACAAAATATGTGTTATCACACCGCCACCACCGCCGCCGCCTCCACCTAGTGTTCAGGATGAGGGTCTGAGTCACATTGGCAGTGCTACTCATGTCGTTGAGACGATGGAGACCTTGGTAGGGCATGCTGAGGATCGTGATGTGATTGATCGCCGGCTGAATGCTTTCAGGAAGCATAAGCCACCTATGTTTGATAGGTCTTTGGATCCTATTGCTGCAGCGAGATGGCTACAGGCGCTGGACAAGATATTTCAGGTCATGCAGTGTACAGACCCGCAGAAGCTGATGTTCTCGACTTACATGCTGGAGGGCGATGCCCATGAGTGGTGGACGAACACCTCTCGTGCTTATGAGATGCAGGGTCATGTCATGACGTGGCCATTCTTCGAGGAATGCTTTTGGGCAAGTACTTTCCCTACGATTCGCAAGAGAGGAAGCAGGGTGAATTTGATAGATTGGTTCTGGGCTCGTTGTCTGTTGACGAGTACCTGGACAAGTTTAATGAGCTTGTGAAGTTTGCGCATTTTCAGATGGCGGTGCCTACTCTGATGTTTCTGGCTGCTAAGTTCCGCAGAGGACTTAGTGAGGTGATTGCTGAGCATATTGTTGGAGCTGCTTCGAGGGATTTTGGTACACTGGTTTAGCAGTGTAAGGACATTGAGGATGTCTGCATAGCGAGCAAGGCCAAGAGGGCCAAGGTCGACAAGACCAAAGGGACTGTTAGTTCCACTCCTGCTCCTATCTCTTGGAAGGACATGAAGTTTGCTGGGAAGGGCAAAGGTAAACAGTTGGCGACTAGGCAGGCGCCTGGTCAGTTCAAGAGGACTGCTTCACAGCAGGGGAGTTTTGCTAGGCCTCCTTCCACTCCGAGATGTGCGGGGTGCGAAAAGGAGCATGCTGGTCGTTGTGTTCGGGTCAGTTGATCTGTTTCCAGTGTGGCAAGGAGGGCCACTTCTCTAGAGACTGTCCGTCGTCGACGGCAAGAGCTGCAGCTGTTGAGGCAGTTCCTTTGCAGATGGTTTCGATGGCTTCTACTTCGGCACCTGCGGTGCCACCTTATGTTAGGCGTGTGTACACCTTGGATAGTCAGCAGACGGACTGCGCTCCGAACCTTGTTAGAGGTACTGTGTCCATTGATGGTTTTGCTGTTGATGCATTGTTTGATTCCGGGCTACGCTTTCGTTTGTTGCGACCCCGATTGCTTTGGGGCTTTAGTTTCCTATGTCTGTGCTTTCTCCACCGTTGCGGGTGACTACCGCCACCGGAGAAAAGTGTGATGCTACCACTGTACATCGAGATGTCATGTTTCAGTGGGAGGGCTGTGACTTCTCGGTAGATCTGATAGGGTTGCCGATGGCTATTTTTGGAAATCATCCTTGGCGTGGATGGATTGTCCAATAGTTGATTGATTGATTATTTGTTGTGCCTAGCGAGTGGTGATGTCTCCGTGTGATTCCACAGCCAGTTCCTCGCCTTTTATTGCTACGGGCTAGGAGGGCCTTGTGAGCAGGGACATTGATTATGTCATGTTGGGAGGTTTAGTGAGCGGGACACAAGAGGATCTCACTGGCATTCCTGTGGTGAAGGAATTCCTCGAGGTGCTTCCTGAGGAGATTCCTGAGTGTCTGCCACAGTTGGAGATAGCTTTCTCCATTGAACTTTTTTGCCTAGTGTGAGGCCTTGTTATTAGCTCCATACCAGATGTCGCCACCAGGGTTGGCTGAGTTGAAGTAGCATTCTGAGGGTCTTTCGGCGAAAGACTTCTTCCAACCGAGCGTGTCTCCATGGGAAGCACCGGTCATGTTGTTTTGAGGCAAGATGCCTTATGCCATTACTTAAGCGTGATGGTGCTCTGTTGGAGGATGTGAAATTCTCTTCAGGAAACTGAGTGTGTAACACTTGGAATTTGTGGCAAGGCCACGCGCGTTCTTGTATATGCGAGGCAGTGCATGTACAATTAGCTTGAGGTTTGAGTGGTCTCCATGACTCTAGGTTCTTATGTTGATTATTGATATGCTTCATAAGTAATTGGCATATTAACACCATGGGTAGTGTTAAGCATGAAATGAGTACGATAGATTGTTGTAATGTATCAATCTCATTTCACCTTTCATTGAGTTTCGATTTTGCAGATGCCATGGAGATTGAGGTATATTGTGTTTATAGTATTCGAACCATTATGTTACTAAGATTGAAAATTTTGCAGGTGTACGTGAACTAAGGTATGTTATTATGCGAATGAATATGCTAAATGACATGTGTTGGTTGAAATGAATATGATTATGATTTCGTACAATGAACATGAATATGAAGTTATTTTGAAAATAATGATTTATCAAGTTGTAAGACTAGTCGATGTTAGAGTCATGGAATAGGATCATACTCACTCGAGTTTTGTGCGGATTTTTGAGCTGTGGGGTTAGGTCACCTCTTTTGAGAGAGTGACTGGTGATCCCAGTGAATTGAATGACGTTTTGATGTCATTGTGAAACTTCGAGTTTTGTTGGTGACCTCCTTGTTGGGGGTGCACTTCTCGAGTTGGAGACTGTGAGAGTCAAGAATGAGCTTATGGAGAAGATCCATGAGGCGCAAGTGCAGAGAGAGTGTCTCGACTACGTGAAGAACCAAGACGGTGTGTCTTGGAATGAGGATGGACTTCTGCTGTTTCAGAAGCGTGTTGTGATTCCTCGAGGTCCTTTGACCGAAGAGGTTATGGTGGAGGCCCATAAGGGAAAGTTTACCGTTGACCCTGGTGCTACAAAGATGTACCAAGACCTGAAAAGGAATTTCTGGTGGCCAAGAATGAAGAAGGACATAGATGTGTATGTGTCCAAGTGTTTGATCTGCCAGAAGGTGAAGATTGAACATCAGAAGCCGTCTAGTAAACTTCAACCTCTTGAGATTCCGGAATGAAAATGGGAAAGCATTTCCATGGACTTCGTTGTGGGTTTGCCGAAGACTCAGGTTGGCTGTGACTCGATATATGTTATTGTGGACAGACTGATGAAGTCTTCTCATTTTCTTCCAGTGAAGGTGAGCTTCACTATTGAGCAGTTGGCCAAACTGTATGTTCGCGAGATGTGAGGCTTCACGGGGTGCCCGAGAGTATCATCAGTGATAGGGACCCGAAGTTCACATCTCGGTTCTGGGAGGCGCTGCAGGGAGCTTTTGGGACTCAATTGAGACTGAGTACAACCTATCACCCTCAGACTGATGGACAGACTGAGCGGACTATCCAAACCTTGGAGGACATGTTGCGGGCTTGCACGTTGGAGCAGGGCTTGGCATGGGATAGGTACTTTCCATTGGTGGAGTTTTCGTATAACAACAGTTTCCATGCTAGCCTGGGCATGGCACCCTACGAGGCGCTCTACGATAGGAGGTGTCGTACACCTACCTGCTAGTCAGAGGTTGGGGATCATGAGTTGTTTGGCTTGGACTTTGTCCAAGATACCACCCTGCAGATCCAGATGATCAGGGAAAAGCTGCATGCAGACGCAGAATCGCCAGAAGAGTTACTACGATGTCAAGCATCGTCCACTGGAGTTCAGCGAGGGTGAACACGTGTTTGTGAGACTTTCACCTGTCACCGGTGTTGGACGGGCACTCGGAGTGAGGAAGCTGAGCCCGCGGTTTATTGGGCCCTATCAGATTATTAGTAGAGTAGGCCCTGTTGCCTACCGGCTTGCCTTACCTCCAAACCTAGCCAACATCCACGACGTGTTTAACGTGTCTCAACTTCGCAAGTATGTAGCGGATCCTTCGCGCGTGGTGCAACCAGATGATATGGAGGTTTGGGAGAACTTGAAAACTCCCGTCGGACCACTCAAGATTCTCGATCGTGGCGAGAAGCAGCTGAGGAGCAAGATCATTCCGATGGTCAAAGTGCAATGGTCAGGAAGAACTCCTGAGGAGTGTACTTGGGAGCGAGAGGACGAGCTTCTCCGGCAGTATCCCGACTTCCGAGACAGGTATATTCTGATTTTGATGACAAAATCCTAAAAAGGTGGGGTGAATGTAAGAACCCGCACCGTTAATCAAGGAAGTTAATTAATTATGTGAAATTAGAAAATAATTCCATAATTGACCCTAATAATTATTATGAGGCTTTAATATTTATAATAAGTGATTAAGAATGCTGAAAGTCGCTTTTCGGAAGAAAAATGTAGATACCGGTTCTGCTAGTCGGTATAAATGCGTACCAAAAAAGTATCCCGAAAAATTATAATAAGTGCATGATAATTACTAGAATAATATGTAGGACTTGTAAAACGAGTTTCAAGTCCAAATAGTGAGAACAGGTGCCGGAAACTGGTACTGGCTATGAAAAACGCGTACCGGAAAGGTGCTCTGAAAATTATAAGAAAAATATGATAATTCTAGTAAAATTGAGTAGTTAAGAATCCAAAGTGTGGGATTAAAATGCTAAGCGTAGCAATTAAAGTTAATATTGTGTGTTTGAGACTTAAGTGGGCTATAAATACCCTTATGATGGCACAAAACCCTAGGAAACAGAAACTGGTACCAGAAACTGGTACTGGCTATGAAAAGCGTGTACCGGAAAGGTGCTCCGAAAAATATAAGAAAAATATGATAATTCTTGTAAAACTGAGTAGGTTAAAAATCCTGAGTTTGGGATTAAAATGCTAAGCATAGCAATTAAAGTTAATACTGTGTGTTAGTGACTTAGCCGCCTATATATAGTGCTTGGCACTAAAACCTAGGCTAATTCTTCAGCTACTCTACGTGAGTTTTGTGCCTTGGGCTGCTGCCTCCTTCCCCACTTGGTCCTAAGGCTTTCTTCTTCATTTCCTCACCAAAGACACCATCTTTGATTATTGTTTCTCTTCTTGATCAGGTAAACACTTGAGTGTGAGCATGGGTGAGTGCTTTAGGTGCCTTTTCTGAGTTTGAGAGGGCTGTGTGTGTGAGGGAGAGGGGTTGTTTCTGTGTTGGTTGGTTTGTGGACCCTAGATTGATGAAGTTGAACTTCTGTAATTACTTAACTAAGTTAGAATCAATGGATTAAGGGCTTGTGGCTTTGTGGGAAGCCTTAAGACGTAAAACGTAAGAAATGCGTTGTCTTTATGATGTATGCTTGTAGTGCATGTTTATTGATTTATTATTGGTCCATATCAGATTGTGATCTGCTGTGTGTTGGACTTGAGTTGTGGACTCTTGGCCTTGGGTGTTAGCTTGCAAGGTAAGCTTTCGTGTTCTCGGTTTAGCCATGTTGTGGTTCCACCATGTCCCATAGGGGTATGGTTATATGCATGCTGTGTTACATGCTTTGAATATTTGAAATGTTGTTAAGCTTTATGTGTAATGGCTTTTAATATGCATGTGTGGTTCCATCTTGACCTTAAGCCTTAGTATGTGGCGTCGTACAAGACTGTGATCCGGGGTGGATGCGAGTGGCATCTTGCACTATTTGTGGGTATTAGACGTATATAAATCCTGCATTTCTCTGGACAGTAGAATAGAATTGACACACATGACATGATTATCTGCTGCATTGCACTATTTTAGAACTGATGATGATAAACTGCTTTTGAACTTATATTGCACATGTAAGTGAGCTTGGGGTGGAAGATCCTTGAGGACCCCTTGCCTTACTGAAATTTCTTGTTTAAAGATCTCACCCCACGTTTGGGGAATGCTTATTTCAGGTTCAGGTAGTATGGGGACTGATGCCTCTGGCGGCAGGAGGCCATAGCTTTGTTGATGTTTTGTGTTGTTCATATTATGCTGGCATGACTGGATTGGATGCTATTTATGTTTTCCGCCTTTATCTTTATGTTGCTGTTGAGTTGAGACTTATGTTGGGCTTTGTTGCCTTATTTGGGGTGAGCATGGGAGTTGTCCATGCCACCATGTTGTTAGTACTTTTGAGTTGATTTGTATAAACTGCTAGTTGGTCCGGTCTACATGTTGTAGCTCCGTGACTAGAGACATACTTATGTTATTTTAATTAATGAGGTATATTCTTATTTTGAGGACAAAATCCTAAAAGGTGGGATGAATGTAAGAACTCGCACCGTTAATTAAGGAAGTTAATTAATTAATTATGTGAAATTAGGAAATAATTCCATAATTGACCCTAATAATTATTATGAGGCTTTAATAATTTTAGTAAGTGAGTAATAATGTTGAAAGTTGCTTTTCTGACGAAAAGTGTAGATACCAGTTCTGCTAGTCGGTATAAATGCGTACCGATAAAGTATCCCAAAAAATTATAATAAGTGCATGAATATTCCTAGAATAATATGTAGGATCTGTAAAACGAGTTTCAAGTTAAAATAATGAGAACTGGTGCCAGAACTGATACTGGCTATGGAAAAGCGCGAACTGAAAAGGTGCTGCGAAAAATATAAGAAAAATATGATAATTCTTGTAAAATTTAGTAGGTTAAGAATACTGAGTTTGGGATTAAAATGCTAAGCGTAGCAATTAAAGTTAATATTGTGTGTTAGTGACTTCACCGCCTATATAAGCCTTGTGGGCACTAAACCCTAGGCCATGTTGTGTCTCCTACGTAAGTTTTTGCTGAGTCTTGAAGTCAGCCACCCTTTGCCACCTTCTTCTCCATTTTTGTGAGCCAAGGAGCTTCCTTTCTTCTTGGTTTCTTCATCAAACACTTAGTGGAATGTGTTGTGAGTGGGAAGAGTTCATCTTTTCTGAGTTGTGTCCCTGCCTTGGGAGGTGTGAGGGGCTAAGTTGCTAGTTATGGGGTTGTGGTGTCTTACTCTTGGTTTGTGAAGCTTCAAGAAGCTTCCTTTGTGAAGAAAGGGCCAAGCTTGGTTGGCATTTTTCGTTTTGGAACCAAGTCAGAACTGTAGAGACTGTGTGGTGAGCTCCAAGAGCCATTATTGCTCTGTTTTGAGCTTGGGTAAGCTTCATCACCTTTGATCATGAGTCTAAGTGATTAAAAATGGAACCTTGATGCATGTAATGGATTAAAGTTGATAACCTAACGTTGGGTAATGCTAAACACACTTAGAAATGCATGTTTTAGCTTCTGTAATCGGTAAAAATGGAACATTGGAAGTGGTATTTCGCGATATTGATATCCGGATATGGATATCCGGATATGGATATCCGGATATTGATATCCGAATATGGGGTTCTGAATATCTGGATATTGATATCCGGATATTGCCAGTGAGATATCCGGATATTGATATCCGGATATGCCCCTGACAGATATCCAGATTTTCTGGGATTTTGAAGAACAGTAGCTGCACTGTTCATACAGTGGGCTATTGGGGGTTTGTGAACCCTAGATTGATGAAGTTGAACTTCTGTAATAATTGAACTAAGTCAGATCCAAGTGATTAAGGGCTTGTGGCTTTGTTAGAAGCCTTAAGACGTAAAACGTAAAAGGAAAGACGTTGTCTTTACGTGGTTTTCTTGTAGAGTATGATTATTGATATATTATTGGTCCATAACAGATTGTGATACTGTTGTGTTTGGGCTTTGAGCTTGTGTTGGACTCTTGGCATTGGATAGTTAGCTTGCAAGGTAAGCTTTCGTGTCCTCAGTTTAGTCATGTTGTGGTTCCACCATGTCCCATGGGGGTATGGTTATATGCATGCTGGGTTACATGCTTTGATATTTGAAATGCTATTGAGTTTTATGTGTAATGACTTTTAATATGCTTGTGTTGTTCCATCTTGATGGTAAGCCTGAGTATGTGGCGTCATACAAGACGGTGATCTGGGGGGGATGGAAGTAGCATCTTGTACTAATTGTGGGTAATAGACGTATATAAATCCTGCATTTCTCTGGCCAGTAGAATAATATTAACACACATGACATGATTATCTGCTGCATTGCACTGTTTTAGAAATGATATTGATGAACTGCTTTTGGAACTTATATTGCACATGTAAGTGAGCTTGGGGTGGAAGACCCTTTAGGACCCCTTGTCTTACTGAGATTTCTTGTTTAGAGATCTCACCCCACGTTTGGGGAATGCTTATTTCAGGTTCAGGTAGTATGGGGGCTGATGCCTCTGGCGGTAGGAGGCCGGAGCTTAGCTGATATTATTGCTGTTTATATGCTGACCTGTATGGACGCTGGATTTAGATGCTGTTTATGTTTTCCGCACTTATATTATTATGATGTTGTTGTTGAGATGATGTTGAGCTTTGTTGCCTTATTTGTGTGAGCATGGGGTTTGTCCATGCCACTTGGTTGTTAGTACTTTTATTTGGAGTTGTATAAACTACCAAGATTTGTCCGGTCTACGTGTTGTAGTTCCGTGACTAGAGACTTATATCTGTTATTTATTTAAAGAGGTATTTCAGTTAGCTGTCTTTTGCAATTTACATACAAGCAAGGTTTTATTAATTGGTTAATAAGCAAGTTGGTAATGATGATGTCATCATAATTGAAAAGAAAAAGATATTCCGCATTTTTTAATTAAGCGCAGCTTAATACGATAACCTGATAACATTACCGGATATATACGGGTTGTTACACCTCTTAGGGTAACAGACATCAGAAACACTCCAAAGAGGCAGACGTTCATCATCTGAACAGTTGCCCACACGACCCCCTGATCCCTTGAGTCATAGCCTAGAAGATCAACCGTAGAGCAGAATTGCGACCGTTCGTGGTGCGTTGCTGCAGATCAAGAGGCTTGAGAAGGAGAACTGAACGTGAGAATTTGTCACGCTCGCTACTTCACCCCAGGTAATCAAAGCAGTGTCTTTATTCTTCCTCGTATCGATACGATGCGCTTCTGCAGTTCTGATGATAAACCTTCATGTGGTATCAGAGCCGGATTGTGATGGGGATTAAGATCAGTTTTGATTGATTTATTTATTTTTCTATGTGATTTTGAAAATATGGCACCTTTATTCTGTACGTGTTATTTATATTCATGTTGTTGATTCTTTATAGTTCTTTTTCATAAAAGTTTTAATTTTAATCGGTAAAAATATTTTAATCCATGGTTAGGGTCTCTCGTATATTTCTCGATTTGTAACAAGGAGGCTAATCTCATATGATTAGGTTTCCTTCTTGCTGTTTATATTTATTTTTTGGAATTTCTGTGTATTTTTCCAATATTTTGTAAAAGTTCAAGATCGAGAAACCGTGAGGAAGAAGCGCAGTCAGCACTGTCAAAGACTTTTCGAGGACTTCCCGATCTCAGAATGGGGCGATGCATATATGGTTGGAAAGAGGACGGAAAGACTAACACAATGGTGGGTGGATCGCCGCCACAAGCGGCTTAGAGTGGCTGTCACTCTCCGGCAGAGAATCAGCGCGTGTGGGAGCGTGGGGCCACTTTTTTGGGTGGTTCCGGCGGCGGTGCACTCATTTCTATGTGGCGGTCCTTCCCCTGGAGTTTCGGCCTGAGTTGACTTTGGGTGACACCGCGGAAGACCTGACGGCTAGGGTTCCTCTTTCGCGTCCTAAGGTTTCTCGCCAAAGGATTGGGTCTTTGGGCCCATGGAAACCATAAAGGGGCTTGAGATAGATATTATGGGTTAGACGAAAAATCGAATTCCAACATTGTATTATTTTATTTTTTTATTTTTTTATTTTTTTATTTTCTTTAAGATAGGAAGGCCATGTATTAAAGTAATTAGAATTTATTATTTAATGTTTTTATTGATTAGTATGATTTATATGTGCGATTAATATGATATTTGCGATAACATGTCATATAGGATAGGAAGGTGCCATATTATTGCATGATCACATGTCATACATGCATATTTACTATTATGTCATTATCGACTAGTATGGTAGTTTATGCGCGTAGTTTTTGATTTTGAATATTCCGGTAAAACAAAATTATGATTATTATGATTTTAGAAACAAAATCTAGATTAATGGTTATATTAAATTCCAAAATTAATTAATTATTATGATTTTGGTAAAATCTAGAATAATCAAAATTGATTATTTTTGGAGTTTAAAATCAAGACAAATTAGTAAGAAAATTTTCTAAGAGAACTCTTTTATTTTGCGAGTAATTTGTGGGTCTACTAAAATGGTCATGTGTTAAACACACGTTGCATACCACAATCATGTACCATGATTGTGTGAAGCACACGCTGCCTATCATGACCGGATTTTAGGACCTTAATGATTTCAAAATTCAGATAAGCTAAGCGATGCACGTTCATCGGCACTCTCGCTTACATAGTTTTTGAAATCAAACAAAGGATACTCTCAATTAAATAATTCTTGGAAATTGGAAAATATTGCTTATGTTGAATGTAAGCATATTTAAATTAAGAAATTAATTTAACCTTCAAGCACATTATAGGACCATTAATAAAATAATCATGTGAAGTCTCATCGATAAATTAAGAATGGGAAGAGATTTAAATTAAGAAATTAATTTAACCTCCAGGCGCATTGTGGGCCTATCAATAAAATAATCATGTGAGGCTCCAACGGATAAGCTTGATTGGATTTTATTGGGCCTTAATAATTTCAAAATTTAATAAAGTATTGTACCACCCATCGTCGATAATACTAAGTTATTAAAAGATAATTTTGAAATTAAACAATGAATTCGACAGGGCTTATGAAAATTTTCAAATAAAAAATATTGAATGGGTGAAGGTTTTAAAAATTAAATAATTAATTTTAAAAACCTGCAGGCTCCATTTGTGGGTTTATTAGTGAAATGGTTATCGCTGAAGCCTCATCAGATAAGGATACTTAGATTTCATTAGATTAAATCTTAATAATTTCAAAATTTTAGTAAAGTATTGTACGACCCATTGTCGGCAGTGCTTAAACACTAAGGATAATTTTCGAGGCTCTGGCAATGGCACTGAAGGCCCAAATAACAATTTTGGTTTTTACAAGTGGCTTGCCCATCGTAAGCCTTGTAAAGATAAACTGAAGGATTGTTAACAATAAACAAGAGTAGTTATGAGAATCTACTTGTACTTTGTTTGTTTATTGCATTATTTTTTTGTAATTATGTGCTTTATATGTTTTTACAGAAAATGACTTCCTTCAATCCTATAGTCATGATTTTGAGTCAAAAATCTCTAGATGGTAGAAACTATGAAGAATGGAAAAGGAACCTTGATGTTGTTCTTAAACATGAAAAGCTGAAATTTGTCCTTATCGTACCAAAGCCATGGCAACCTGTAGAGCGTGCATCTAAGGAAACTAAGATGCATTTATCAGATTAAAAGAGGGAAGACATGGTCGTTCGCTGCTATATTTTTGTCAGTCTTTCGAAACACTTGCAGAAGCAAGTGTACATGATTAAGAGTGGAGTAGAAAAGCTTCAGACTCTTAATGACATATTTGCTGTGTCTAGCAGCTCTGCTAGACATAATGCAGTCAGTGCAGGTTTTGCTAAGGGTCTTATTAAATCCAAAGGGAAACCCAAGGGTGGTAACAAGAACAAAATGACTTGGTTATCAGTTGTCAAATTAGTTGCAATGAAGAAGCTGAAAGCCTAGTGCTTCAATTGCAAGCTGAAGGGACACTTGATGAAAGATTGCCCAGAGGTAATGAAAAGAAAAAGGTAAAGGTAATTTAAAAGGCTTAATTAGTGGATGAATCTATGATTCAGAAACCACTAACTATGTTTGTTGCTCTTTGCAGTGGTTCAAGCATAGAGAGCCTATTACCTTTGGACAAAGATATTTTAAGCTTGAAGATGGGGAGCTTGTGTCTGCATTAGCAGTAGAACAAGTTATTTTATCTTTTGATAATTTATGACTTTAGTTTTAGATGATTGTTTAATTATTCCGGATTTGAAGAGGAATTTTATTTCTGTTAGTTGTTTTGTGGAAACATGGTTTAATATTACAATTTAATTCCTCAGTTTCAATAAGAAGTTTATCTTCTTTTATTCTGATATATTAAATTGTCTTTATTACTTGAGTTATATATCCCATTTAATTTATTATGTTGAATGGAGAGGATGATGAACAAGGATTTTCACCAAAGAAATAAAAGTTTCAAATGAAACATAACTTTGGCCTTTGTGATTGAGTCACATTACCTCAAGTAGGAAACATGTTTTAGTTAAAAGAGGGACTGAAAGTTCAAGAATCTTTTAACTAAAAGCTACATGTTAGTCCTATTTTGGAAGGTAAAATGGCCACGCAATCCTACAAGGGGCCAAAAAGATTTGCTCAACTATTCAACTGGAACTGTTAATACTAATGTATATAAACCAATTAGCGTTCAGACTAGAAGAGGTGATGAGTACTTCATTATATGAATGTTTACTCTGGATTTGGACAGATGAACCAAGTGCGCTATAAGTCTAAAGCTTTTGAAAATTTCCAAGAAGTTTAAGTCTGAGGCAGAAAAGCATGTAGGTGTTCAAATCAAAACACTTCCGTCTACTAAAGTGTTTCACTACCTGTCTGGTAAGTTCAGGTCTTACCTGATTTAAGAGGGGATAGTTTTCGAAACTGTCAATTCTAAGAACGCGTTAGTTGAATGAAGTTGCAGTATGCAAAAATCAAATAGTTTAGACTTGGTGAAGATCATGTTCGGTTATTCATATTTGCCAATGTTGTTCAAGGGAGATGCCTAAGAGAAGGAAATGTACCTTCTTAACTTGGTTCCATCAAATTTGTTGTAAAGACACCTAAAGAATTATGGAAAGGGTGCAAGCCCAGATCAAACCATATTCGGATTCAGGGAGCTACGACACACGTCCTACAATAGCAGTCAAATAAGATGGAATCTTGTATGGAAGAGTGCATATCTTTTGGCTACCCTAAGAGAACTAGGGATGATTTCTTATTTAGTCTTAAGGACAAGATAATATAAGTAAGCACTCACATGATTTTCTTAAAGGAGGACTAGATGAGAAATTATAAGCTCTTAAGTAAGGTTATTCTTGATGAGATATATCTCAGATCAATAATTTTCAGAATCTCTAAAAGCTTCATCCATTGTTCCCTTGATTGTTCAAGAGGGGATAAATATATCTCTAGGTGAACAAACAAGAGAACCATAATTGAAAATTCAACATGATAATATATAAGTGAAACTAGTAGAAATATTAGTATCACATGTGGAAGAAAAATATCAAGAATAAGCAGATCCTCGAGAAATTGAAGATTCACCATTGCGGATCCTCAAGAAATTGAAGATCCACCATTTGACCCACTCTTTGTTTTACCTATAAATACTCAAAGTCTAGTACAATACATTCGTAGTGGGAGAGAACCTTGTTAACTCTCAAGTTGTCTCTTGTTGAGTGACATTCATCCTACTAGTTACGATATGCACTAGAAGATGTTGTTGATCAAGTGTTGCTCAAACTATGAACAATGAGATAAAATACTTGTATTTCAACTCCGTTTGGTCCTAGTAAAGACACCAAGAGGGGTAAAACCCACAAGGTGCACGTGGACATAAAAGACAAAGAGAGGATGGACAGGAAAAGTGAAAACCTTCAAAGCTAGCTTGGAGGCAATTTTTTCCAGACGTCATGCTTGAGTCTATCCAGATTCTCTTAGTTGCTATAAGTCTCAATTATGAGATTTTATTTTGGGAGTTGGATGTCAGAATATCTATATACAACAACCAAAACGGTTTATAGCAAATGAGTAGGAACACATGGTATGCGAGTTGTGAAAGTCTATTTCATATAATTAAGCAAGCATCCAGGTCTTGGAACATCAGTTTTGATCAGGTTATCAAAATTTTGATTTTGAGAGAAACTTGACGAATCATGTGTATTTGTATGTAAAGGATCCAACGGAAGATAGTAGCTTTTCTGGTACTTTATGTAGATGATATGCTCCTTATTGGAAACAACGTGGAGGTAATATCAAGCATAAAGAGTTTGCTAAGTTGGTGTTTTGGTATGGAAGTACTGGAGAAGCCAATTATATTCTTGGTTTAAAACTCTTATGAGACCGGACGAATAAGTTGTTGGCATCACCTCAGGCTACTTACATTGACAAAACTCTTGCCAAAATTCAACATGAGAATTCTAAGAGAAGAATTATAAATTCTTAGATGTGGAATTCATCTTCCTAAGGAGTAACCAAAGACTCCTAAGAAGGAAGAATGCATGAGCATGATATCTTATACTTTGGCAAAGGTAGACTCTTGCATATCATGTTGGGCGTTAAACCAGACATCTGTCATGCAGTGGGAGTAGTGAGACGGTACCATTTTGAACCTAGAGGAATACTAGATTATTGTTAAGCATGTACTCAAGTATCTTCAGAGAACGAGAGATTATATGCTGGTATATTCTAGTGGGAGTCTTGAAAAGCTGAGTTTTCACAAATTCAGTTATTTCAAGTGGATATTGGCTCGAAAAAATCAACCTTGTGCTATGAGTTTTACTCAATTAGGATAGGAATAGAGGTGGATCTTGTAGACTTAGTTACTAAGAGTTTGCCTGAACTTGTGTTCAAGAGGCATGTTACTTCTTTGGGTCTTGGGAGGATCCCAGACTTGCATTAAGCAAGTGGGAGTTATTGGTTTCATTGTGCTCTTGGAGTAAGACGATGAAATAATGAAATCATTTTCTGAATTTCATAAATAAGGTTTTATTTATTTATTTTGCGCACTATTTACAAACATCAAGGTCCGGATCAAATTGTGGAGTATATGATCATATGGATACGTTCATGGAGGACATGATCATATGTTCACACAATTGATGAATGGATTCACAGCTGTTAAATAAAGTTTGACACTTTATTTAGGCTGCAATATTTTATGAAATGGTTTTGTCCGAATCATTGTAGAATATTGGTGTGAATTAACATTCACATTGAAAGGATCAAGGAGAGATTTGATTAAGGTTGTTTTTCTGTCATAAGGTATCAAATCTGCAGTTAACTATAGTTCTGTGATTGCTCTTAATCTTGAGTTTATTATAAATAGGTAATCAAATAGTTTTCATTCTTTGATTTACCAACGGGTGAGGTTCGATCAATTGACGGCCAATAACTTGGTATTTTGGGATTGAGATTATCTGGTTATCAGTATTTATGAGATAAACAACAAGGAGTTTATAGGAAATGTCCTCTTGATATGTTTCAGTACTTGGATATTAAAGACACTAGTCAGTGCAATTAATCCATTAGAGAAACTATCATAGTCAAGTGAATAAATAATTGATTGGGTTACAGAAAATTAATCAATCAATTATAGACATTCTGTAAAGGGGCAACACATATTCATGTTATAAAGATCACTAATCTTGGAGTTACGTTCGGGCTTTTAGTGGAATTGCGCCGAATTAGATAATCTTTCAAAGATTATCAGGAGCCTTGGTAAGTGACAAATGGTAGATCTCCAAGCTAGCTTGACACAAGGGATGGGTTGTATAATCAGATGATGATGGCTTATGGGCTACATAGTCTTGGGTTTATGAACTCAAGTTTGTGTCCAAAAGAGCAAGTGAGAAATTGTTGGGTTTAGTATGCTCTTTTCACTTAAGCCTAATAGCTTTAGTGAGAGTAAGTCCAAAGTCTAATGTTAACCCATGAAGCTTAGGGTTAGTTTTGGATTGGGCAGAGTATATAAACTCTCTTTTCTCTCTAGTGCCTCCTAGGGTAACAGACATCAGAAACATACCAAAGAGGTAGACATTCATCATCTGAACGGTTGCCCACACAACCCCATGATCCCCTTGAGTCATAGCCTGGAAGATCAACTGTAGAGTGGAATTGCGATCGTTCGTGGTGCGTTGCTGCAGATCGTGAGGCTTAAGAAGGATAACTGAACGTGAGAATTTGTCATGCTCGCTACTTCACCCTAGGTAATCAAAGCAGTGTCTTTATTCTTCATCGCATCGGTACGATGCGCTTTCGCATTTCTGATGATAAACCTTTACTTTGGGAAGTCCACGAGTCATCCTTTTTAACTATATGCATTTTCTCATATAGCAACTAATATACTAATTTGGATCTGTTGCAAGGTCTTCCATTTGCAATACAAAAATTCAGCCAATCAAACATGACAGAAACATCGAATAATTGTTTATAATTGTTGAAACTATAATTTAAATTACTTACTAATCTTTTTTTGTGCTAGGTAAATGGAATGGAGCCTCCAACATAGGAAGCTCCTTCATAACAAGCTCTATTTTTCTTTTTTTTTAGACTTTATTTTCCATTCATCTGAAGAGCATATTTCTTTCATGTTAGCCAAAGCGTCATCCTTAATCCATGTGTCTTTCTCCTTCCCATTTCGAATCCTATGCAAGTGATGTGACAACAGAGTTGATGCTTTGGAATCAAAAGTCTTCCTCATCATATTCTCATCACGTGGAAGACATTTGTAATTTTGCTGAATTTATAAATTGAAAATAGGAGATGGTTACATAAATTGAAAATTTTACGTCCCTAATAGGGACGAAATATTTTTCCATCTCAAAATTTGTCCCTATTAGAGAAAAAATTTATTTCATTGCTTATTTCATTCCAAATAGAAACAGATTATTTTTCTCGTCTCTAAATTCGTCCCAATTAGAGACAAAATACTTTACGTCTCTAAAATCCGTCCACAATTCATACTTGTATAGTAGTGATCCTTAAACACCTCCTTATAGCTACGTAGGTTCGTTATCCTTAAACAAGAAGAATATTAGAAAATCAGTCTTAAACTAATTGAAAAAGTTGTGATTATCAGGTGTCAAGCACAATAATATTGTAATTTTTCTCAACTTCTCATGCAAAATGTTATCGTCTTCATTTTCTCTCTTTAACTAATTGAACTTCCATATTTAAATTTTTGTTAAATTAACAAAAGATAATGATATAGGGTTAGGAATCTTTGACACCAGTGTCAAATTTGAAATTTGACATCTCATCTGAGAGTCGTTAGATCAAAAAAGATCAATGGTGTCACATGCTTACAAATCAGAGTCGTTGATCTTTTTTGATCTAATGGCTCTCAGATGAGGTGTCAAATTTTAAATTTGACACTGGTGTCAAAGGATCCTACCTCAATGTTATAAATGTTGTAAAAGATCAAGTATAATTAATTTGATTATTGGTTTGTGTTTTTTACACAACCAAATATGTATATCATTAAAGTATTTTGTTTTCTTTAATTATAATTTATGGGTTCGCTTTTTCTACGGTCAACGTTGATAACTTATCTACATTGAGCCCAAAACGAATCGTTTTGAGGCGGAAATCAAGGTGTTTTTGTAATTATAATTTATTTTAGGGTTATAATAGTCTTTTTCATTATATTTTTTAATTTTTCAACTCAAAACGATATCGTTTTGGAAGCGAATGTAGATAACTCGCGGTAGAAACATTTAAGGGCTTTTTGACCCTTTTGCCCCTCATTAAATAATTAATAACCAATTTGCCCCTCCCCCAGAACTATCCACCATCCTGCCCCCATTTAGTCGATTAAGTTGCAATTTTAATCGACTAAATGGGCAAAACTCAGAAATTAGTCGACTAAATAATCATCTTAATCGACTACATTCGTTGCACTTTTAGTCGACTAATCCATTATTTAGTCGACTAAATGTCGTAGATCAGGTTTTTTAAAAAAAAACCCATTTCACAAAGGGGGTTATTTTCAAACCCTAATCGATTAAATCGCTCCATTCCGTCCCCTCTCTCCAACCAAGTCCGAATCTCAACCCTTGAAGGTGCGATTGAAGCATCCTTGGTTCACACTTGCGAAATCGACATTTAGGTAACGTATTCTGACTTGCATTTGGTTTTAAGTTTAGGTTTTTTTTTGTTTTCTCCATGCATTTGATTTCTGTTTGCGGTTTTGTGGATTTAGGTTAGGGGTAGGGTGTTAAGTTTGTTGTGAGGGTGAGGGTTAGGGTTGATGTGGTACCTTAGGCTTAGGGCTAGGGTAGGGTTAGGGTTAGGGTAGGGTTAGGGTTAGGGTTAGGGTTAGGGTTTATGTTGCTGTTTTGTTTGGGTTGTAGTGTTAGGGTTGATGTTTTTATGTTAGGGGCTAGGAATGGTTTTTTGTGATGTTCCAGGGTTAGGGTTAGGGTTAGGGTTAGGGTTTCTGTTTTAGGGTTAGGGTTAGGGTTTGGGGTGCTGTTTTTGATTGGGTTTCTGTTTTAGGGTTAGGTATAGGGTTCGTTTTCTATTTTATTTTAGGATTAGGTTTTGTTTTTTATATTGAATTTTAAATTTTTTGATATTGTTATTGTTCATTGATATTGTTTCCACTTGCATTGTAGGTACAGTTGTTCCCATGGCTGGCCGTAGAAGCTACGACAAGACCGTCCGTCTTCGTCAAGGCCACAAGAGGAAGAGCCCGCTCCTGTCGACCTCCCATTCGGATACTTGTTCGAGAATGACCCCGTGGTTCATGAATCATTTGTCCGTGACTTTGTTAACCGACCGATATGTGGGGCCAAATCACTTGATACAGCCTTTTTTGAACAAGAAGGTTTTAACATTGTGAGGTGGTTGGAGGAATCACATATTAGGACCTTGGCTGAACTGTCGTGTTCATATTCTGAGCTGCATGTACAGGCCTTCTACCATAACCTCAGCTACCATCAGGGTGAGCTGAGGTCTAGGGTCTGCGGGGTGGAGATCATCATGACTGCTCCGGTATGGTTGGAGTTACTAGGGTATGACTTTGATTCTGCGCAGACTGTGGAATATGACGCAGACAGCGGGACCATACTTCCAGGATATACACGAGGTGATGCCGTGCAGGAGAAAAGAAGAGTCTGTGGGCAACACATGGCCTATACGGTGGGGTTGCTTACTGTGGAGTCCCGCATACTACACTATGTCATCACCCACATTCTGTTTCCGCGAGCGTTCAATCATTCTAGGGTGTTGGAGCATGACATTCCCATTATGTGGGCTATCCAACATGGTACTTCGGTGAACTGGAGGCGCTACATCTGTTGGATGATGTATAAGGCCAAACACAAGGGTGCACTTCCATTTGCTTGTCTTGTTCAGAGGATATTGGAGCATTTTGATGTTCCCATAGGTAATGTGACCTTGAAGAAGACCACATGGTATAATCATAAGTTTGGGAAACGTCTACTGGAGCAGTGCAAGATGACAAAGAACCCCAAAACAGGAGTGTGGCAGTTCACAGGTGCGGCTGATGTTGAGGTCCCTGATGTTGCTCCAGTTGTAGACATGGTTGAGCCCGAGGTGGAGGATGATGATGACGATGATGATGAGGGTGACCAGCAGGAGATAGCTGAGCCTGAGGGTGGGTTTTCATTGCGTGATGTCATGAAGGGCATAAACGCCACGCTGAAGAAAATAGGAAAAATGGCGCTGAAACACAAAAAATGGAGGAAGAGTCACGTGCAGAAAGGGAATGAGAGATTTAGACATATACAGGGACGGTTCAAGGGTGTTGAAGATAGGCTTGCTCGTCTAGAGCTTGGACGAGGAAAACAACAGGTTGAGGATGTTGCAGGACAGGGGACTGATGTGTCAGACGAGGATGACGAGGAGACGACGTCTGAGGAGGAGTATGATTAGATTTAGGGTTTATGTTTTTTACTTTACGTTTGTAGTGTGTGTTGTTATGTAATTGACTTCGGTCTTCATATTTGACATTTGTAGTTTATGTAATATTATGGTTATGAGCTGAACTATTTAATGTTCCCATCATGTTGTGAACCGTTTACGTAATTATGTCATTTTTCTTGTTTACCAAATGAAGAAACATGGTTATTTTACATTCTTGTTTTCAATTTGTGTCTAATCACAGTCCAACGGGTCTAAAATGTCCAATGAAATTCAGAACAGGTGCTGATAAGAGAGTTAAATGAAGAACACAAGTTTCGGGTACCCTAAACCAAGATTTATGCAATACATGTACATTCATGGCTTATAACCGCCACAATACAATTTTGTACCTGAAAGTGTGTTCCCCAAGTCATTATTTGCGTGTACATTGATATTCGATCGATTCCGGGCCAAAAAATTGTGCGCAAAACAGAATGGGGTGTCAAAACCAGTTATTTAGTCGAGCAACCTGTACTGGTTTAGTCGACTAAATTGTGTAGTCGACTAAACCAGCACAGGTTTCTCGACTAAATAACTGGTTTTGACACCCCATTCTGTTTTGCACGCATTTTTTTGGCACGGAACCGATCGAATACTAATGTACACGCATATAATGACTTGGGGAACACATTTTCAGGTACAAAATTGTATTGTACAGTATTCGTATGCGATTGGGTACGTATTGCTTGAAACCGTTTGTTTACGCTCCCCGAAACTTGGTGAATTCATTTTTTGGTAATATTAGTATTAGTTTTGGGTTTCAATCTATCAATATGGACCAATGTTAGATAATGGACTTAGAAATGAAAAGTCAAATAACATAATGAGTTATACAGTAACACAAAGTAACATCAAAATTCATAAAGAATTACATGACTGCTAGCACATGACTGGAAGGGAATCGTCTAGCTGTGAACCGTCCACATTGACATTAATGATTTAGCAAGTCAACCCTCATAATGTCGCCGGCATCATGCGTAGATTGATTGTAGGTATCCTCAACTTCAAACAACTGCAAGTCTCTATCAAAAACACGAACACGGAGACTGACAGTTAACTGATCATTCTTTTGTAAGAAGGCCTCAACCTTTTTTGCAATTCTCTAGCCTTTGTCCTTTGCTTTTTTGATCTTTTCACGCCCCTTCACAAAATACTCTACAAGTCTACTTTGCGTCATCTTGACAAATGCAGTTACTGGAAAATTACGTGCACCCCGTAGGACCTTATTGATACACTCAGATAGGTTAGTCGTCATATGACCAAACCTTCGGCCCTCCTCATCATAAGACCTGCACCATTTCTCTTTGGGAATCTGATCTATCCATGAGGCTACTTGTGGGTTACTGTCGACAAATTCTTGAAATCTTAAATCAAAGTGAATCTTCGAACACATGTAACCTGCAAAAAATGAACCCAAATTGCAATGAGTTATACATAAACAACATTACATACAACATGCACTACATTCATGAAAATAACTTACCTAGTTTCATCAACGTTTTCTTCAGTTCCACGTCCCTAAACTTAGTGTTAAAGTTGCTTCCAATGTGACGAAGACAAAACACGTGATACGCAAATGGAGGCTGCCAACCGGCATGATCCTTCACAGCCCTGATGATGCTGGGGTGACGATCGGATATTAGACATATACCATGCCTACGTGTGACATGGAAACGCATCTGGCTAAGAAACCACAACCAATCATCCAATCTCTCACCCGGTGGAACAATGGCAAACGCAATAGGCAGAATGAATCCATCACCATCCTGTGACGTAGCAATCAAGAGGGTACCTTTGTATTTCCCGTACAGGTGCGTGCCATCAATTTGGATTATGGGTTTACAATATTTGAAAGCCTCAATGCTCTGGTGAAAAGTCCAAAATACCCTGCGAAAGACAGCCTTATCGGTGTAGACACGTCGTTCGTCACAACACTGATCCGTATCAATCTTGAACACAGAACCAAGATTAATCTGTGTCGTGTAGGTCAGCCAACCAGGTAAGATGGCATATGATTTTTCCCAGTCGCCAAAAAACTTCACAATGGCCTTCATTTTAGCCTTCCAAGCCTTCCTATAAGATATGTTGTATCCATACAAACTTTGTACCCTCTCCTGAATAAGAACTGGTTTCGTGGATGGATCTTCTTTTAACATACCTATACAAAATTCGAAGTCAACACAGTCAATAAATATACCGAAAAATTAAACCATAAACAAAAATTTTGTAATACATACTTATAATGGCTGCACAGATTACATCAGAATCCAGCTGTCTATGGTCCCGAGTAAGGCCTTGGTTTAGGCAGGTGTGTTTTTTACCCCACTTACTAACAACCCAACTATTTCCATTCTTGGGCAACATAGCCCGCACGTACCAGGGACAACCATCATTATGGTGTCGACACTTCATCACAAATCTATGGTCATCACTTTTTGCCACCACAGCAGTACGATGAGACTCCATACAATATAATTTGACTGCATGTTGCATTTCAGATTTAGTTCGAAACTCCTGGTACAAATATAATGGATCCCCTAAATGCCAGCCACCGTGGATGTCATCGTCGCCATACAATATCTCTGTCTCATCATTAGGGTGAGCCCAATTAATGAAGGAATAGTGTGGGCTGTCGTTCCAAAATGGCTCAATCTCAGAACCTACGTCCAAATTTAAACTTATCCGTCAGTACGAAATAAAACACAAATATATATATATGAAAAATTAAAACTTTAATTTACAACCTTACCACTGCTAACAGGGTCAACACGGAGTGGTGGCATAACCTGGGAACTCAAGTTTGCTGAACTAGTATCAGCGTCAAAATTCCCCTCTACGTCCGTATCTGAGGTGTCCCCTAGCGGAATAACACTCTCGGGTTCACCATCGTCTTCACTGTCCATATCCTCGTCGTGCTCATCCTCATCCTCGTCTATTTCCCTCAGTGGTATCTGACTTAAGACAGGTGCAGGTGCAGATAAACCGACCACTCTGTCTTCTTGACTTTGACTTCTTCCATGCACAGGTGCAGATGAAGATTGACCACAGTCTATTTCAACATATATCTCAATAAAGTTTTGAAATTTTCGGTCCACAAATGCATCTATGACACAGTCCACATCTTCATCGTCACATATATCATTACCAATGTAGAATATAGCATCCGTACCAACTGTAGACTCTACCCTGGCGATCATCCGTTGAACGCCATGGCTGCCGTGTAGCCCCAATTTTTGGTGAATCCTCCCCTTCAGCTCATTGTACGTAGTGCCCCATTTGATTTTCAGCATTTTCGTTTTTCCTTCAAATTGAACACCGTTGGGGCCTTCATAATGCTGTCCATCATAGTAAATCATGGTAACATACATGTTTGGACTTGAGCTCATCTTTCACACGAATTTTGGGGGTAGGAATCGGATTTTAGGGTTTTGGGTTCGGATTTGGGGGAAACAATTGAGAAATAAAGGGAAATGACAATGATTTCACAAGTACTATGCCTTAGAGGTGGTGGGATGAAATGGAAGGGTGATTAAAAGGATCACAGCTGACAAACAAGAGAAAAAGGAGTTTTGATTTCGAATATAATGCAAATGAGACAGAGAGAGGTCTGGATATAGGGTTTTCCGCGACATTTAGTCGACTAAATAATGGGCTTAGTCGACTAAAAGTGCAACGAATGTAGTCGATTAAGATGATTATTTAGTCGACTAAAATTCGCGTTTCATGATTTCTGAGTTTTGCCCATTTAGTCGATTAAAAGTGCAACTTAATCGACTAAATGGGGGCAAGTTGGTGGATAGTTTTGGGAGAGGGGCAAATTGGTTATTAATTATTTAATGAGGGGCAAAAGGGTCAAAAAGCCAACATTAAAGCCATAATTTATTAAGTAAACAAGCAGAATATTAGAAAATCAGTCTTAAACTAATTGAAAAATTGTGATTCTAGTTTCATATTATCCTAAATTTAATATAAACTTAAATCCCAAAAATAGAAATTCAGGGATGAAGTTTCGATTGCTAAGTAAGTTTCCTTAGCTAACTTAACTTTTTAAATTTAGTAACTTCACTAATTTGGTAGTTTGGAGGGAAAACTTGTTTCTTAAAGGTAGAAACCGCTCTCGTATCTTACCAAAAAAAAAAAAAAAAAAAACCGCTCTCGTAACTTGTAAGAGAATACTTTCAAAGTTCTTGTAATGCATATTACACCCAATTTAAATAGAAATACACTCACTCATCTAACTGCATTTATAAAGTTGCCCAGAAAATGAATGTAAATTCCCCTCCTAACCCTTTAAGTGACGTACTTGGATTGTTTTGAGGAAGTAGTATAAAGTACATTATAGATGGTATATCAGCATTTTTTTTTCTCTCTATTCGAAACAATCTAATGATACTTTAATTATCTATAGATGGTATATTTTCGTTTTTTCATTGATACAGCAGTAAAAAAATTTTCACTAATTTTTTATGTATAAAACATTTTTTGGGGTTGGGAGAAGGTGCACCTGTGGACTAAACTAGAGAAGAATGAAGAACAACGGTTAAGAAAACAGTAAGAGGTGAGAAGTTGCTGACTAAAATAGAAAATGAAGAACAACGATTAACAAAACTTTAACGAGGGTGGGAGTTTATTGAAATGTAAGTGGTGAAGGTTAATTACAAACACATTTAGATTTAGGCCAAGCTACTCTTTTTAGTCCCTCCCAAGCTTGTTTTATGTCTATTTTATTTATTCATCTCAAATATGATTACATCATAATCTCAATTAATTTTTATTTTTTTCTTTAAAAAATGAATATATAAGATATGTATGAAAAAAATGGACATAATTCCCAAATATATATATATATAATTTATAAATAATTTTTTTATAAATATAACGTCTCCCATTAACCTAATTTAATGTGGAATGAAAAATGCCCCTGTTTTTTCGAATTACCAAGAGACAATTAGGACTCCTAGGTAGAGCCAGCAAAACGGGCTCGGCTCGGCGGGCCAACCCGCCCAATCCGCCAAACGGAGCGGGGCGGCCAGAGTTTTTCAACCCATGTCAAAAGCGGGGCGGGGCAGGGCGGGCTCATTTTTTGGCGAGTTGACGACAGGCATAGGCGGGCCGAGGCGGGTCAGTGTAAAATATGCTCGGGCTGGCGGGCCAACCCGCCAAACGGGGCGGGACGGGCTGAGTTTTTCAGCCCACTTTCAAAAGCGGGACGGGGCGGGCTGACTCATTTTTTGGCGGGGAGAGGCGGGGCGGGGCGGGCCGCCTACTTTGCCACCTCTACTCATAGGTGACCGAATCAAACCTAACGTTTCGTTAGAATACCCACCCTACCCATCTTCTGTCTCTGTCTGGTATATCAGTGTTATTAAACCTGACCCGGGCATCGACCCGGTCGGGATACTGGGTTACTAGGTCACTGGTCGGACCGGTTGACCCGGATATATATAAATATATAAAAACATATATAAATATGAATATATAATTCAATTATATTCTTCATATCTAAAATGAATTAAATAAGGTCAACTAAATAAGCTCAAAAATATGAAGCATAACTAAATAAAAATGCACGCTATTACTATGTCAATTTAAATTGCAACTCATCATCTCTATAAACATATTTCGCAATAAACATTGAACTCATATTTTTCAAATTCAACTACATTAAAATGACATATGTCACATTCTCTTAATTTATTATTCAACAAATTGCTTCAGTATTGGAAGCTAAAATTTGAGGTTATTGTAAAAGAGTATACTAGCAAAAAAATTACAACAAGTTTTAAAAATGAGTTATACATTTTTCTGACAAGATGAAACAATTTTAGTTTTTTAGTTTTTTTTTTTTAAATGCATGACCCGACCGGGTCACCGGTTTTGACTGAGTTTGGCCGATTTTGTCTGGGTTTGACTAGGTCGATACATGACCGGTCCAATGTTTGACCCGAACCGGTTCGATGACTGGTTCACCAGGTCGGTCTGGGTTTTACAACACTGGTGTATACAGTGATATATATGCCATTGGATCTCACTCACTCTCTCAACATCCTCTTCTTCCTCTCCTCTCATCTCCAGGTAAACGAATGTCTCTGTTTCTATTTTCTTTCATTCCACTCTACCTTCAAAAATACAATACCTTGTTTCGATGCCCCGGTTGTTATGAATTGTGTTCAAGGAAAAAAAATGTATTTTTTTAATAATGGCTCTTTAGTTTTTTAATTTTGTTCGATTTTATTTTGTGGGCATCCTGAGGTTGAGGTGTTTCATGTTGTAAATTTGTGTGCAATTGTTTCAACGCTTGTTATTTATTTATTTTGTTCATATTCTGCTTCAACAAAGCATTTACGTGTATGCCTTTCGAAAGTTCTAATTCTAGTCAACTAAGTTGGATTTTTTTTTTGGGGCTTGTAAATAGCAGCTGCCTTTGGCGGTTGGAACTTGTATCATACTTGAGTATCATGTCCTCCATTTTAGGAAGCAAGAAGTGATCTTATCATATACAAAGTGGGGTAGTTTAAGCTCACAAATCAATTTCTTTCTGGTAAAGAAAGCAAATAGAAAACTTGCATGGGTTGCAAAGTCATCCCTAAAGAGAGCATGACTACCCAACAGGGTTTTTTTTTGTTAAGGATATACGTGCTAGGATGAGAGTAGGGGGAATTTGCCAAGACAAATCCCAAGGATCAGGTGGTGGAGACTAAGAGAAGGAAAGAAATGAGCTTTCAGATGGATATTTTAAAAGAAGAGATATGGGAAGTACAAGGGAATGCTAACGATATGTGGGATGAGATAGCATGAAGGATTAGGAAGGTAGCAAAAGACACTTGGTGAATCAACTTTCAACATAAGGATAAAGAATCTTGATGATGGAATGCAAGTGTTCAAGAGAATGTATAGTTAAAAGGGAGTGTTATAAAGCTTGGCATTTGCATAAAAATTATGAGGACTTAAGGTAGCTGGGAAGATACTAAGAAGGCGATGAATGAGGCAAAAGATAAAGCTTTCAAAGGGCTATACCAATCTTTAGGTACCAAATGCGGGAAAACTATATTTATAGGCTTGCTAAAGGTAGACAAAGGAAGACAAGAGACTTAGATCAAGTGAAATATCCTACAAACACATCATTTGTAGTAGCCAAAAACTTCTCATCATCTTATCTCCCCTGCAAATTGTGGAACTAATGCGGAATATAAAGATTCAAGGATTTTGATGATAACAAACAAAGCATGGAAAGAAGACTTCAAGTCGCAACAATCAAAAAGAAATAATCAACTAAGATTCATGGAGTCCATCAAGATTCAAGCTTCAAAAGAAGAATCTAAGTCCAAGAATTCGCCGGTAATATACTATAGGACTTAGAATTAACTGTAAGGATAATTGACTTCTTGCATGAGTAAGCTCAAAATATTTTTGTTAAAGTACAAGCATTAAATCATCATTTGATAACAAAAAGGATTTCTAGCATCACACATTTATAAAAATATGTTTTCAAGATCCAATCAAGTAATTAAATATGTTTGAAAGGAATTTAAAACAAAGAAGAATGCTTATGAACGTATTTACAACCTTTCCAACAGGTTGGGAATCGATTCCCACTCTATGAAAAAGTTAGGAATCGATTCCCAAAGCAAGGGAATCGATTCCCTCCTGCACCAGAGGACGAAAATAATTGCTATAAACGGCTAGTTTTGCTAAAATGGCTGTATAAACTCTCATGGGCCCCCTCTATAAATAGATATTACTGTTCCATTGATTGGACAACTTTTCTTGATCATCATTCTTGATTTAAATCATATCATTTACTTATTTTCATTCATCTTGATCATAAATACTCTTTGAACTTTATTCTTGTGAGAATGTCAACACCCATAGTTCTTCAACTTGTATAATCTGTATTTTGAGAGTACTTAGCTATTGTTAAAAACCTCCGTTTGATTTCTTGAATAGTTAGGGGAGTGAACCCTTTACACTTGAAAGGTCACCAAATTCCTAAGAAAATTTGGAATGTAAAATTGTAAGGAATAAAGAGCCCGAAGTCTTGAAAGGTTGTAGTGGTTTGTCAAGTATAATAACCCTAATTATATGACTTTTAAATTAGAGAGTTATGATGAGGACCTTATGGTCATATAGAATGAGAATGAAATTCTAAGAATTTGGATACCCATATTGAGGGTATTTCAGTCTGGTGAATTTTCATCTGTTGTGTTTGACTGCTGACGCGGTAATAGACTGTAGAATAGCTCCAGTACAGTGAATTTAAGTTAGAGAGCTATCCTAATGATATGAATATCATAAATGATGTAAGCATAAGATTCGATGAAGTTTGATACCTATATTGAGGGTATTCTGAACAGTTGAGTTTTCATCTGTTATTTTTGACTGCTGACGCAGTAACAATCAGTAGAATAGCTTCAAGAGAGAAAATTATAGTTAGAGATCTAATCTAATGATATAAACATCATGAATGAGGTTAGAATATGATTTGATGAAGATTGATACCCATATTGGGGTATTTTTGAAAAGTTACTTCTGCCGGGTATTTAGTACTGCTGTAGCAGCAACCGGTAGAATTCCGGAACGGAAAAAAGATGAGAAAATGGAAATAAAGACCAATATATGCCTAACAAGTCATAATTAGACCAAAAATATTAAACTTAAGAAGATTATGAAATCCGGGTACAGTTAAGGACACCAGTAAAGACTACAGTGCAATTAAACAACTGTTAGTGGATCTGTGATCTACTAATCAAATTTTTAAGTTATAAACATGATAATTAGACAAAATTAATGTTAAGTACTTAAAGTTAGAGTCTTGGGAGTTTCCGGGTAAAAATTTGATGACGGATCAGTTAAAAATTACACCGGGTCTCACTAAAGGACGAATGACACTTAAGTGACATGGCACCCCTCATTAGGGCAACCTCTTCTCTTCCATTCCACTTCTGATCAGCCCCCTTGCTCCTTCTCTCTCTAAAATTTCATTTTTGAAAACTCTCTCACTTCTCTCTAAGATTCCATCACCTAAACCTCTCCAAAACACAAAACATCTTTCATCAAAGTTGTTCCTCTCATCCTTTTCTTCAAAAACATACCATTTTTGTTCTTGGAAGCCAAATTTTCGTGGTGATTCTCTCACAAAATAGCAGCTGAAATACCTTCCTTTTATGGCAAAGAAATGGTGGTTGAATCTCCTTGTTGAAGAACACTCTTCCTTTGGTCAATCTTTGAGTTCCTAGTGTAAGTTTCTTGCATTTTTTTCATGAAAAACCTTACCTGTACTCTTTTAAATTCATGTTTTTGGTTCTAAATCCTTGTATATTTCATGAAGGTGTGTTCTTGGTGAAAAAGAATCATTTTTGGTAAGTAAAAGTTGGAGCTTGAACTAAACGAACCATCTTGGAGAAGTAAAGCTTGAATCCATGGAAAAGATGACCAAAAATCCTCCTTTCCTTCACTTTTGATTTTGGCCATCATGCGTTTATGGTGTTAATGATGTTGTATTTTCTTAAAAATGGAGTCTTGGTGTTTTAAATGTGTTCGTGGAAGTTTAAAACTCAAGAAAGATGAAGACTTGTAAGGGCGTCACCTTTGGTAGGTGTGTGAGTTGTTCTTGATGTGGATGAACTAAGAATCCTAAAATTATATGTTATAATTCTGCCCCATCCATATTAATTAAGGTTTAATGGTTAAAATTATTAAAGATGACACCTTTTGGGACTGAAGACACAAAAGACTTAATTAAACCATGAAAGTGTGTTAAAAAGACAAGTAAAAACCTTAATTTATGACTATGCAATTCAGCCATATAGATATATATTAGGGTTTGATGTCTTAAAATGGTTCTAAGACTTAATTAGGACACTAATGGAGGGACCAAGTGAGGTGGATTAAGCATAATTGATTAATTAAATCTTAAACTCTAAAAATTGAACTAAGTAGGGTTTAGGTACACTAATTAAGCAATTAGTGAAATTTAAGTATCATGACATAATGAGACTAATGATATTTCATAATGTGACTTAATAATATAAAAATCCAAGAATTAATGTGAATTGGGATTTATAATCAAAAGTAATTAAAGTTTGTTAAGTAAACACATTTAAGGCTAAGTAACCAGGTTTTTTGGCAAAATTGGGGAGATCATATCTCCCTCCACAGAGGTCATATAGGGATTTTACTTATATCAAATTGAAGCTTGAGATGTTAGCTATGTGTTGTAAAAATTTGGTATCAAATTAAGATGTATTGCATTCTGTATGTTCGTTTGAGTGAGAACTACACAGGGAGGCCATGTGCAGGGGCGCTGTACATGGCTGCAACTTCCACGAATTTTTTCTCCCTCTGTACTTACTCAAATTAGGCTCATAATATGTATAATTAAATATAAAGGTGTCTAGGTTTCTACATAAAAGTTTTAGAGAAATTGGTTTAGTAAATTTTCCAGAATCACAGAAATGGTAAAGGATGTTTAGGGCCTTGTTCGGAGTTGGCAAACAGCTTTGCTTATCCAACTTCAAATGGTGATAACCGGAGCTAGGAAACTCCAAATGAGGCATGTGATACCTTGTTGGAAAGGTAATTGAGTCTAGATTAATATACTAAAAGATGAGAATTTTATAACAAGTGAGACACGCCCAATAACTAGAAAACAGAAGCATGTACAGTTATAGAAAAACCGTAAAAGTGATTTTTAAGCTAAGTGGGATTAGAGGAACCCTTAGTAACTTATAATAATCATAAATATGGCTTGGATGAGTTGAAATAATCTAAGTTATGTAAGTGAGCCTTGCATGTGATTCTAAGCTATGTAAGTAATTGAAGATTAAAGTGGCTTGTAATAATGCACTAAAATATGTAATAAGTAATAATTAGTCTAGACTTGTAATGGGCATATTATTGGCATATGAGTATGAAAAGTGGAATCATTAAATAATTAAGTCGTGGATATGACTTGATTAATTAATATGTAATTAATGATGTGAATGGTTCCTACTCTAGGTGTCCCTAGAGAACCGTACACTTGAGGACTTTGTTGGAGCATACATATACTATTGGAGTGTGGGCTTGTGCTAAGCTCCTTAAGGTAAGCTCCTAGTTCTAGTTGAATCCTCTCTCTTTTGGCCCCACCATGATGGTGGGTATTATAGTTGTATTGTATGAAAGTATATGGTATGATGTATATGTGCATTCATTCACATTCATATAGATATTATATGATCTTGATGTTATGATGATGCATTGATGTATATGTTATGAGGATCCTGGCCAATGATCATGGTATGTAGGCTGCCTATGACTTAACTCTGGGAGCTATTTCATACTGAGGTTGTGTTGACTGTCTATGGCTTGACCCTGGAAGTCACACATGTGTAACTGTCTATGGCTTTGACCCTGGAGTTACACAAGGATAATATGATGATGCTATGTTTATGCTGTATGTCTGTATTATATGCATTATATCTGACTTGTCATGCAGGAAGTGGGCTCAGGGGTTAGAGGATCCTCTATGAACCTTGAGCTTACTGAGATATTGTTATCTCACCCCGTTTGGGGATATCATTTCAAGTACCCAGAGTAGTGGTGATGCTTCTAGGGGCAAGGCCCCCGCATTGGAGTAGTTGATGATGCAACTGATTATTTTAGACTATGTTTAGACCTTATGATGGCATGTGGATTTGTTAACATGTTTAATTATTTATATGGAGATTATGTTATGTATTTATTTAGGCTCATGATCGTATCCTTAGAGCCATGGATTAATTACTGATGTTTTTATACTTTGAATTAATATAGACTTGATGCATGTATTCAGTTAATTTGGGCATGAAGCCTTCTTGTTTGTATTGACCCATTGAGAGGATTGCATTCTGTGTGGACTTGCAAGCTGTCTATTTAAATTATCATATTTATCAGGTCAACTGTATGTGTGGGAACCATGTTCCTAGTTATCTGAATTACAGCCGTTATGCTGTCCGTGAGACTCCGTCAGGAGTGACACTTGATGTCATATCTTGATGGTCAATGGCCACTAATACTGGCTCATGGGATTAATTAGTAGATGTATGTTTAGATTTACGCTTTCGCAGTATCTCACTTGAACGTTTTTAGAAATGCTTTTTTTATAAAATGTTTTGGAAAAAGTTTACTCGTATTTTTATAAGAAGCTTTATTCCTTTTCAATAAAGTCTTCCGCTGTGAATGTTAAATGTCATGTATGTTAACAACCGGAATACTATGGGGCGTTACATCAAGCACCCTCAAGCTTGATAGCTAGTGAAAAAGTTTGATCGAGCGACTTCAGTCTAGACGTAGGTCACGGTGGTGGTGACCGAACCAGGATACATCTAGTTTGCAATTTCTCTAACCTTAAACTCCTTATTTTAGTATTGAAATTGCTTTATTAGATTGTGTCTATCTATTTGCTTGCTTACTTTATTGATGACACACTTGCTCTCACACTTAGATTTTTCCTTGTTAAATCATTTTATTGAAGAAACGCTCTTTTTAAACGCTCTTTAAAATATCAAAGGAGACACTTTGCGAAAAGATTTTATAAAACTTAATTCACCCCCTCTTGAGTATTGAAGCCACTTGTCCAACAAAAATACAATTCCAAGGTTACATAAGTTGGCAAACAATTTGTAAATGTAGATAACAAAAAACAAGATTAAAGAATAGAAAGAAAATAAGATTAAGAAAAAAAAAATTTAAACCTTTTATTTTTTCTTCAATCCATACTTATTACGTAGTCTATCTCCTCCACATATTTCAGCCAAGCTAGAACGATAAGCATCAATAACTTTTCCTCCAGCACTAAATGTTAATTTTGATGTTATTGTAGAGATTGGTACAAATATTTATGTCATTCCAAAGGTGGTATTGGTGGAGATCGAACCTAGGTCCTTCCACCACCTACTCAACTCACATGCACCATTTCACCCTTACTTAGGATGCACCATTTCAAAAGTTAGCTCAAAGGATAAGAGTGTTCAAGGTCTTCTAAAATCCACATTAGTTGTCCATATAAGTCGCATACTGTAACACCCCGTATATACCCGGTTTGTTAACATGTCATCGTATTAAGACATGCTTAATTAAAATGCGGAATAACTTTTTCTTTAATTCAATTATGATGTCATTATACTTAACCAAGTTGATTACTTAATTAATTTCATAAAATATCAGCTGTATGTGAATTGCAAATAGACATCTAATTGGAATACCTCAATATATAAATTAAGTGAGTGTCACGGATCTACAACACGTAGTCCGGACAATATCCTGATACATTATTACACTCCAAAAAAACAAGACATAATTTAGTCTAGGTGGCATGGACAATCCCCATGCTCACCAAATCAACAGCATAACCAACAAAGTCTCCACATATAAATCCATAAACTGAAGCTAAAAGGATAAGACAGTAAACAGGATCCAGCATCCAATCATAACAGCATATCAGCACAAGCAGCATAAACATGTATCATCTATCAGCTAAGCTCTGGCCTCCTACCACTAGAGGTCTCAACTCCTGGGTTACCTGAACCTGAAATAAGCGTCCCCAAACGTGGGGTGAGATCTCTAAACAAGAAATCTCAGTAAGAGAAGGGGGTCCTCAAGGATCTTCCACCCCAAGCTCACTTACAAGTGCAATATAAGTTCTAAAAACAGTAATTCAATATAAGTTCCAAAACTATGTAGTGCAACAGATATTCATGCCATGTGTGTTATAACTATTCTACTGGCCAGAGAAGTGCAGAAATACGTCTATTACCTACAGTTAGTACAAGGAACATCGCTTGCACCTCACCCACAGCCTCACCATCTTGTATGTACTACATACTCAGGCTTACCGTATAGGTGGAACACCACATGCATATAATAAAGACACTTGTGTATAATAGCTTAGCAGCATTTCACAAATCAAGATATCATGAAAACACATCATGCATATAACCATACCCCCATAGGACATGGTGGAACCAACAATGGCTAAACCGAGGACACGAAAGCTTACCTTGCAAGCTAGCTATCCAAGTCAAAAGCCCACATAAGCTTAAAGTCCAAACACAGCAATATCACAATCTACTATGGACCAATAATATATCAATAATCAAACTCTATAAGCATACAACATAAAGACAACGCCTTTTCATTACGTTTTACGTCTTAAGGCTTCTCACCAAGCCATAAGCCCTTAATCACAAGATTCTGACTTAGTTCAATTATTACAGAAGTTCCACTTCATCAATCTAGAGTCCACAAACCCCCAATAGCCTACTGTATGAACAGTGCAGCTACTGTTCTTCGAAATCCCAGAATATCCGAATATTTGTCGGGGACATATCCTGAAATCCAATATCCGGATATCTCTCTGCCTATATCCGGATATCAATATCCAGATATCCCGATCCCCATATCCGGATATCAATATCCGTATATTTCACGACAGAATGCAGCTTCTGCATTTCATGAAGATATCCTTCAAAGGTTCAACTTTTAACACTTAAACATGTCCAAGGATCCATTTTTAAGCATAAACAGGTTCATACATCGATTACTCACTTGTGTAACTCTTTAAACATGCTAAGACACCAACTTTAACCAATTAAACTCATGAGCAAAGGTTGGTAACACTTACCCAAGCTTAAAACTCAGCAAGAATGGCTTAAGAAGCTCACTAACAACTCCTCAAATTCAGATTTGAACAGAAAATGAAAATGGAACACCAAGGTGAGTTCTTTCTTCACAAAGGTGACTCCTTGGCATCACAAATGCCAAGCAAATGGTGCACACACTCACCCAACTCAGAAACAGCAACAAGAACTCCTCTCACAGGAACCCCAAACCAGCAAGAAGCACCCTTTACCCTATCAATCACTCAACCAAGTGTTTACAAGAGAAAGAGGAAGAAAATCAAAGAGAGAATGCTTCAAGGCTTACAACCATGGAGAAGAAGCAATGGAACAGTAGAATGAAGGCTGGTCAGCCCCACACTTAAGTAGCATTAAGGAGTTATCTAGGGTTTTGTGAAAATAAAAGTATTTATAGCCACTTAAGAGTTAATCACGCAGTATTAAAGTTAATTGTTACGATTATTATTTTAATCCCAAACTTAGGATTCTTAACCTACTCAATTTTGCAAGAATTATCATATTTTTATTTTATTTTTCGGAGTACCTTTCCGGTACGCGCTTTTCCATAGCCAATATCAGTTCTGGCATCAGTTCTCATTATATTAACTTGAAACTCATTTTACAAGTCCTATATATTATTCTAGGAATATTCATGCACTTATTATAATTTTCCGGGATACTTTATCGGTACGCATTTATATCGACTAGCAGAACCGATATCTGCACCTTTCGTCAGAAAAGCGACTTTCAGCGTTATTACTCACTTACTATAATTAATTAAGCCTCATAATAATTATTAGGGTCAATTATGGAATTATTTCCTAATTTCTTATATTTAATTAATTAATTTCCTTAACTAACGGTGCGGGTTCTTACATTCACCCAACCTTTTTAGGATTTTGCCATCAAAATCAGAATATACCTGTCTCGAAACTCGGGATACTGCCGGAGAAGCTCGTCTTCTCGCTCCCAAGTACACTCCTCAGGAGTTCTTGCGGTCCACTACACCTTGACCATAGGAATAGTCTTGTTCCGCAGCTGCTTCTCGCCACGATCGAGAATTCTGAGTGGTCGGACGGGAGTCTTTAGGTTCTCCTGAACCTCCACATCATCCGGTTGCACCACGTGCGAAGGATCCGCTACGTACTTCCGAAGCTGAGACACATGAAACACGTCGTGGATGTTGGCCAAGTTCGTAGGCAAGGCAAGCTGGTAGGCAACAGGTCCTATTCTACCAAGGATCTGGTATGGCCCAATAAATCGCGGGCTCAACTTCCTCTCTCCGAGTGCTCGTCCAACTCCGGTAACAGGTGAAAGTCTCACAAACACGTGCTCACCCTCACTGAACTCCAGTGGACGATGCTTGACATCGTAGTAACTCCTCTGGCGATTCTGCGTCTGCTTCAGCTTCTCTTTGATCCTATGGATTTGCTGGGTGGTATATTGGACAAAGTCTAAGCCAAAAAGCTCCTTGTCTCCAACCTCAGACCAGCAGGTAGGAGTCCGACACCTCATACCATACAATGCCTCCTATGGTGCCATGCCCAGGCTAGCATGGAAACTGTTGTTTTACGAAAACTCACCCAACAGAAGGTACCTATCTCATGCCGAGCCCTGCTCCAACGTGCAAGCCCGCAACATGTCCTCCAAGGACTGGATGGTCCTCTCAGTCTGTCCATCAGTCTGAGGGTGATAGGTTGTACTCAATCTCAACTGCGTACCAAAAGCCTCTTGCAGCGCCTCCCAGAACCGAGATGTGAACTTCGGGTCCCTATCACTGATGATACTCTCGGGCACCCCATGAAGCCTTACCATCTCGCGAACATACAGCTTGGCCAACTGCTCTGTAGTGATGCTCACCTTCACTGGAAGAAAATGGGCAGACTTTGTCAGTCTGTCCACGATGACCCAAATAGAGTCGCAACCAACCTGAGTCTTCGACAAACCCACCACGAAGTCCATGAAAATGCTCTCCCATTTTCATTCCGGAATCTCAAGAGGTTGAAGCTTACCAGGCGGCTTCTGGTGTTCAATCTTCACTTTTTGGCAAATCAAACACTTGGACACATACACAGCTATGTCCTTCTTCATACCCGGCCACCAGAAACTCTTCTTTAAGTCTAGGTACATCCTTGTATAACTAGAATGAACAGTGAACTGGCCCTTATGGGCATCCGCCATGACCTCTGCGGTCAATGGACCTCGAGGGACCACAATCCTCTTCAGGAACAACACAAGCCCATCCTCATTCCAAGACACACCATCTTGGTTCTTCACGTAGCCCAAGCACTCTCTCTGTACTTGCACATCTTGGATCTTCTCCATAAGCTCATTCTTGACTCTCACAGTCTCAGTCTCGAGAAGTGCACCCGCAAACAAGGAAGTCACCGACAGTTCTCGATACTTCGCAATGACATCAAAATGTCATTCGATTCTCTGGGATCATCAGTCACTCCCTCACTAGAGGTGACCTAACCCCACAAACTCAAATCCACACAAAACTCGAGCGAGTTTGGTCCTATTCCATGACTCTAACATCAACAAGGCTTACAATTTAAAATCAATATCCTCAAAATAGTTCCTATTCATTTCACACTACTGAATCATAATCATGTTATTTCAACCCACACATGTTATTTAACATACTCGTTCACATGGTAACGTACCTTAGTTCGCGTACACTTGCAGAATTTTCAATTTCAATAACATACTAAATCAAAAGCTTAATACAATAGTATACCTCAATCTCCATGGCATCTGCAAAATTGAGAGTCCATTAGGGGTGAAATAACATTGATACATTACCACAGTTTATCATACTTATACCGTGCTTGACACTACTCGTAGTGTTGACATGCCAACTACTTATGAAACATGACAATCATCAACATAAGATCCTAGAGTCATGGAGACCACTCAACTCACAACGAATTGCACAAGCACTGCCTCGTAAATACAAAACCACGCGTGGCCTAGCCACAAAGCCCAAGTGTCACACAGTTAGTCTTCTTGGAAGAGAATTTCACATTTTCAACAAGGCATCATCACGATTGAGTAATGGTGTAAGGTATCATACCTTACAACAAAATGACCAGGGCTCTTCCTCGAGACACGCTCGGTCGAATGAAGTCTTTCGCCGAAAGATCTTCAATGTGCTTCCTCGACTCCGCCAACTCCGGTGACGACATCTGATATGGGGCTAACGAAATAGACCCCACACCAGGCAACAAATCTATGGAGAACTCTATCTCCCTCTGTGGCGGAAACTCAGGAATCTCCTCAGGAAACACCTCGAGGAATTCCCTCACCACAGGAATGCCAGCGATATCCTCCTGTGCCCCACTCACCAAACCTCCCAACATGACATAACCGAATGCCCCTGCTCTCAAGGCTCTCCTAGCCTGCAACAACGAAATGTATGGCAAGGAACTGGCTGGGGAGTTACACGGAGACATCACCACACGCTTGGCACACAGTTAATCCTCACACAATTTCTGGACAACCAATCCATGCTCAGAATAATCTCCAAGTTGGCCATCGGCAATCCTATCAGATCTACCGAGAACTCATGGCCATCCCACTGAAACGCTACATCACGGTGAACAGTGGAGGTCACACACTTTTCTCCGGTGGCGGTGGTCACTCGCAACAGTGGAGAAAGCAAATACATGGGCAACTCAAGCCCCAAGGCAATCGGGGTAGCAACGAAAGAATGCATATTCCCGGAGTCAAATAAAACATCAACTGATGACCACCAATGATAACAGTACCTCTGACAAGGTTCGGAGCTCTGTCCGATTGCTGATGATCCAGGGTGTAAACACGATCAATCTTTGATGGTGCAGGAAACATATGAAAAGGAGCCGTCTGAACTGCTGCAACCCTCGCCACAGACGACAGACACTCTCTAGCATAGTGGCCCTCCTGGCCACACTGGAAACAGATAATATGGCCGGTAGCACACAATCCCAGATGAAGCTTCCCACATCCCAAGCATCTGGGAGTAGAAGGTCTCGTTGCACTCCCAGGGAACATCTGAAGGGGGGCTGTCTGAACTGCTACGGCCCAAACAACTGAATTATAACAATCCTTGACAATATGGCCACTCTTCCCGCATTTGTGACATAACAACTCTCCAGTAGCACATCATCCTAAATGCTCATTTCCGCAACCTACACACTGCGGGATAACCAACGGTCTAGCCAAGTTGTCTACCAGAGAAATAGACCTCTTGAATTTGTTGCAAAGCTGTTTGACTTGAAGCTGCTTCCCTTTACCTCTGCCTCCAAACTTCCTGCCCTTCCAGGAAATGGAGCCACTGTTTCTCTTAGCCTCAGATCCTTTAATTTTCTTTGCCTCGTGGCTCACACGAATTTTCTCGAAGTCCTTAGATGTCGATCCAGCTGTCTTTTCTATGGGACCTACTGAAACACCGTGTATTCCTGCAGCTCACTCCGTTTTGGAAGCACACCATTTGATAAGGTGGCCTGGCTGGCCACAATTGAAACATACTCTCTGTCCTTGAACGCAAGTACCCTTATAAGTCTCTCCACATGGGATGCACTCAAGCATCGAGGATTCATTCCTAACTAGCATCCCTCTAACGCCACTCCCACATCGGTAAGGGGATGGAGGTGATGGCAGCGGAGGATGTTGGCCGTCATGACAACCAGTTCTCGTCTCCTCCAATACGACCCGAAGCTTGGTCATATACGCCCGTCGATTCGCCTCCAAAACATCCTCCATGGCCTTCCGGTTCGCCTCCCGAACGGCGTCCATCATCGCCAGGATGGCCAATCTAGTGGCCTCCTGCATCTCAGCTAATGCAGTCAGGATCGGGTCGAGTTGACCCTCAGCAGTCTCGCGGGTTCTCCTGGGTATTACCATGCCTCTGCATAAGTTACACAAATTATGAGTTGATCAGGCCCACGCAATGTGATCACATATGCATTATCGTAATAACACTCAACGGAACGACACACGAGACAGACATAACCAAGCATCCTAGTTATTGGAATACATACAGGCTTTTCCCTCGAACCATTGCTCTGATACCATAAAATGTAACACCCCGTGTATACCCGGTTTGTTAACATGTCATCGTATTAAGCCATGCTTAATTAAAATGCGGAATAACTTTTTCTTTAATTCAATTATGACGTCATTATACTTAACCAAGTTGATTACTTAATTAATTTCATAAAATATCGCCTGTATGTGAATTGCAAATAGACATCTAACTGGTATACCTCAATATATAAATTAAGTGAGTATCTAAAGTCACAGATCTACAACACGTAGTCCAGACAATATCCTGATACATTATTACACTCCAAAAAAAACAAGACATAATCCAGTCTAGGTGGCATCGACAATCTCCATGCTCACCAATAACAACATAACCAACAAAGTCTCCATATATAAATCCATAAACTGAAGCTAAAAGCATAAGACAGTAAACAGGATCCAGCATCCAATCATAACAGCATATCAGCACAAGCAGCATAAACATGTATCATCTATCAGCTAAGCTCTGGCCTCCTGCCACTAGAGGTCTCAACCCCTGGTTTACCTGAACCTGAAATAAGCGTCCTCAAACGTGGGGTGAGATCTCTAAACAAGAAATCTCAGTAAGACAAGGGGTCCTCAAGGATCTTCCACCCCAAGCTCACTTACAAGTGCAATATAAGTTCTAAAAGCAGTAATACAATATAAGTTCCAAAACTATGCAGTGCAACAGATATTCATGTCATGTGTGTTATAACTATTCTACTGGCAAGAGAAATGCAGGAATACGTCTATTACCTACAGTTAGTACAAGGAACATCGCTTGCACCTCACCCATAGCCTCACCATCTTGTATGTACTACATACTCAGGCTTACCGTATAGGTGGAACACCACATGCATATAATAAAGGCACTTGCATAACCCCCATGGGACATGGTGGAACCAACAATGGCTAAACCGAGGACACGAAAGCTTACCTTGCAAGCTAGCTATCCAAGCTAAGAGCCCACACAAGCTCAAAGTCCAAACACAGCAATATCACAATCTGTTATGGACCAATAATATATCAATAATCAAACTCTACAAGCATACAACATAAAGACAACGCCTTTTCATTACGTTTTACGTCGTAAGGCTTCTCACCAAGCCATAAGCCCTTAATCACAAGATTCTGACTTAGTTCAATTATTACAGAAGTTCCACTTCATCAATCTAGAGTCCACAAACCCCCAATAGCCTATTGTATGAACAGTGCAGCTACTGTTCTTCGAAATACCAGAATATCCGTATATTTATCGGGGACATATCCGGATATCTCTCTGCCTATATCCGGATATCAATATATCCGGATATCCAGATCCCCATATCCGGATATTTCACGACAGAATGCAGTTTCTGCATTTCGTGAAGATATCCTTCAAAAGTTCAACTTTTAACACTTAAACACGTCCAAGGATTTATTTTTAAGTATAAACATGTTCATACATCGATTACTCACTTGTTTAACTCTTTAAATATGCCAAGGCACTAACTTTAACCAATTAAACTCATGACCAAAGGTTGATAACACTTACCCAAACTTAAAACACAGCAAGAATGGCTCATAAAGCTCAGCAACAACTCCTCAAATTCAGACTTGAACAGAAAACGAAAATGGAGTCAGTGACCTATTAAATAACATGTTGGAGTTGAATAACTTCGGTTTGTTTTCCTTAGATTCGTTTGAATTAGTGATTAGTTTTTAAGTTATTATTATCTTCAATTTTATTTTATTCGAGTAAAGCAAATATTTTAAATTTTATCAATAATTTACATAATTAATTTCAAATAAGTATTTTTTTTAAAAAAAATATTAGTGGTGTTATAAAATTAAGTTTTCATCATTTTCCATGTATATTCAATCAAACTCCTTAATCTGGATATCAATTTTTGAACACCATTTCATAAAATAAAGATTTTTAATTTTTTTCTAATTTTTATAAAATTAGTTGCGACTCTATACTTTATTGTATTTTTAAAATACATTTTTGGTCGTTTCCTATGGCTTTGAATGTTCATGGACGAGAGATGAAGTTTTGATCACTTAATTTTTAAAGCTTTCTCACCTATGTATACGTACTTGACACAATGGTACATCATATATGGCACACCAAAATTATATAATGTTAAATTGATAAGGGGTAAAGATCATTTACATCCTGATAAGTTATATTATTCTTGGCCGTGAATCTTATTTATACCAAACGACTATGGTTTATAATATATGTGAATCGTTAGATACATCATACAAGCAAACTAATGAAACAATATTTAATAAAAGAATAACATGCCCCATTAATTACACCTGTGATATATCTTAATTATTAGACAGACTAAAGCAGAAACGAAATTTTATTCATCCGAAGACCTTTATATTCGCTTAAAATATTCAAATTTAAACCATGCATGATGTTTCATCTTATTCAAAACATTCATCAGCTACACAACCTAGTGAAGCACCAAGGCTAGTTCTCCTCTATTTCAATTATCTAGTTTTTTATTCTCAAGTGATCTTGCATATCTTCAATGATTTTAGCTCATCTATCAACTGCATCAAGTTGTTGTAAGAGGATCCACCTTCCTCTATAGTCTTCTTCGCAGCATCACCAAGTTTTCTTGCTCTCTTCCTCATTTCTGTGCTCTCTCCTTCTCTTCCCATGAACCGTACCACAGCCTCAGTGATCTCTTCCCTTCTCACCATTGGATCCTCACCCATACTGACCCAAAAATTGTTTTCTTTTGATCCCACTGGGACTCCAATCTTCAAGACATCAACTAGCAATTTCTCATTGTAAAATTGCTCTGCAAACATTGGCCATGTGATCATTGGCAAACCAGCACTCATGCTTTCAAGAATGGAGGTCCAACCACAATGAGTCACAATTCCTCCTATGGCAGGGTGGTCCAATATGAGCAACTGTGGTGCCCAATTCCGTATGATGTAGCCCTTGTTGCTCTCTTTCATCCTGTGCTCAAATTCTTGCAGGAAACTGTTTCCATCTTCATCTCCATCTATTTTCCTAATTACCAAGATAAAATAATGACCAGAATTTTCAAGTCCATGAGCAAGTTCAACAAGCTGAGCATGAGAGAGTCTGGTTAGGCTTCCAAAACATACATATAACACAGACTCATTTTGCTTTGAGTTAAGCCAATTTAGCCACTCTGGCTCTGGCTCTTTTGCAAGTGCAAGTTCTTGGCTCTGTCCACCATCCTTATTAATCCAAGCTGAAACTGGTCCTACACTCCAAGATCTGATCCCCTTTATGCTCTCATGAAGTTGCACATATTCACTTTCAAGTTCTTGAAAACTATGGTACAGTGCCCCATAGCTTCTGCCCTCTGATTCAAATATTGCATCAAAAGATTCTCTGACTTCTTTAACACTATCAGGCCTTACCCATTCTTCAAGCTGCCGAGTGGTCATCTCTATGCTATGAGGTAAACCAGGAATTGTAAACTTCTGAGTATCGGAGACTAAGTTTTCATAAGGTTTATGCTTACGGACAGAATACATGGCACAGGTTGAGAAGTAGCTTGAGCAGTAATAGTAAAGCCTTGGAATACCAAGTTTTGCAGCAGATTCCACTGTCCAAGGATAAGACATATCAGTCACTATACAATCCGGTTGCAGATTCTGAAACTGAAGCTCAATTTGATCTTTGAGCAGCAATATTCCCATAGTAATTTTACCAAGTATTTCTGGGGAATTGCCATCTTTGATGTTTTCAAACCCATCAGGGAGACCAACTTGGGCTGCAGGGAATTGGATAAGTTGAGTTCTGATGGGATATCCATTGCTAAAATCATTGTCTATGGCTTTTTGGAATATCAAAGCATTAGCATGGGTAGTGATAATGGTAACACTAACACCATACTTGGCAAATAGCCTTGCTGTGTCTATCATGGGGTTCATATGGCCAGGGGCTGGATATGGAAGAAAAATGACATTGAGTTGGTGGTGGGGTTGAAACTCCATTGCCATTGCAATCTATGAGAGAAGTCTTGGTCTCTGAGCTGAGGGATAAAGAGAATGGTTTTCAAGCCTATGTCTGCAAACACAAGAAGAAGAAGAAGAATATCAAAAGCAAACACTACAAGAGAACACTTCATTCTTTGCAATCACGGGATAGGCCTATAAATACTTGGAGGAAAAAGATAATAGAAACCTACCTGGTCCCGAAAATTGCCTTAAAAAATATAGTGTGCTTTTGGACTGTGATGATAATCTGTGATAGCGGCTATGAATCAATTTTTAAGTGTATGCTGGCCAATATAGAGTATTAGAATATTATAGAGCGTAAGAAGTTTCATATTTTCAAAAAACATAAACAATACGCAATCTATGTTTCTCAATCCAGTTTCATGCCCTTAGTGTTATTTATTCTCTTTATATGACCAATTGACTTTGAACAAGTATCATTTTGTGTTTGTCTTTTGATCATCAAGTCGGTTTTTGCTTTCTCCGTTGCTCTTGACATATTTTAGTGATTAGTTTCTGCTTTGTTCGGCTTGTGGGGTCAGTTTATTGTTTTGTTTTTATTGGCACTCTGGATATGGAATTGTGATTATGTGATCCGATTCAGCAATATGCTCACGCTCGGTCTCATTTTAAAATGGGGATAGATGACCCATTTGAGGAATAGATAACCCATTAATATTGAGCCTGGGGAACAATTTAAAATGTGCCCAACATTTCTAAGCCTATTATTCATGGACCCAAAAAAAGGGGGGGCTTTTACTCGAAGGCAAATGCCCAACTTGAGGGGAACCGTGACCAAAATGCCACTGTTCACCAATTTTTTTATCTAAATGCCACGCGAACAGTGTTATTTCTCAATCTGCCACGGGGGCAAGTTCGCTACCCGGTGTACCGAACTCGATTTGCTGACGTGTCACGTTTTTAGTGGACACCAAGTTCGCTACACGGGATAGCAAACTTGGTTTTAACCAAGTTCGCTACCCAATGTAGCGAACTTCATACTTTTTTTTTTTACTTGGTACTTGTTAACCACTAGAAATGTGACACGTCAGCAAACCGAGTTCGCTACACGGGGTAGCGAACTTGCCCCCGTGGCAGATTGGGGAATAACAATGTTCGCGTGGCATTTAGGTAAAAAAGTTGGTGAACAGTGGCATTTTGGTCGGTGTTCCCAACTTGAGGACCATCATTCCCTAACATCACATTTAACGTTAGAATTAGAAATAGAAGAAACTTGAGAAAGATTAAATTTCTTATTAAGAGCATCTAATTGTTCTTGTTGTTTCTTGTACATTTGTAGCATTTGTTCATTCTGGGCTAAGAGTGCATCATAGTCTTCAAGCTTCATGATCCCTAATCTTCTTGGTGCAACTGGAGCAGGAGCATTGTCAAATTCTTGAGATGCTAATGATTCCAACAATTCAAGTGCTTCCTCAGGAGTTTTTGTTTTCAATGAGCCTCCTGAAGCGGCATTTACCAATGTTCTTGTGTTGGATGTCATTCCTTGGAAAAAGATTCTTGCCTTCTCCCATGCTTCAAAATTCCGTGTTGAGGACACTTCCTGAGTAATCCCTTGAATCGTGTCCAAGCCTCGTACAAAGATTCGCTTTCTTTTTGTTCAAAAGTTGTGATCTCCGCCTGGAGCCTAGCCATCTTTGAAGCTGAGAAAAATCTGGCCAAGAATTTCGCGGCTAAGTCATCCCAACTGGTTATGCTTCCTTCAGGTTGAGACTGCAACCAATCCCTTGCTTCATCCTTCAGTGAGCATGGGAATAGCCTGAGCAATATAGCATCACGACGAACTCCGTTTACTTTTAATGTATCACAATAAAGCAAAAAGTCATCAAGATGACAATAGGGGTTCTCTATGCTTCCTCCAGCGAACTGTTCTTTTTGAATCAGTTGCAGTAATGTTGGCTTCAGTTCAAAGTTGTTAGCCTCTATGTTGGGTCTAACAATGCTCGCAGTTTGTGGAGCTCGAGCTGGGGTCATGTAATCTCCCAACGTCCTTCGAACGATTTGATTGTTGTTTTCTGCCATTGGTTCCTCCTTTGGATCTTTCTTTGGTTCTGTCGAAGTTGATGCTGTTTTTGTTTCTTTCGCTTTCTTTGCTTTTGCGTCCTTCCTAAGTTTTCTTTCTGTCTTTTTTATCTCAGGATCAAACTGCAAGGTTCGCGGGTTAGAAGTACCTCGAATAAACTAAGATTGAAAAGATGTGCAGAAAAAATAGAAAACGCAAAAAAAAAGAAAACAGAAATTTGCAGAAAATATAAATATGAAGAAAAACATGCAGAATTTTTGTATGCAGAAAATGTTTTTAATAGTATGCTTAAAGTGCAGAAAAATAAACGTCCAATCTAAAACTTAATTAGTTACTTCTAATGTTGAATAATTCGATCCCCGGCAACGGCGCCAAAAACTTGTTGCGACTCGGCAAGTACACCGATCGTGAAAGTAATAAAATGTACTGAGTACGAGATCGATCCCACGAGGATCAGAATTTCAAGCACTAGTTCGCTAATTGCGTCTTAGTTGGACAATCAAAAGTTGGGTTTGAGAGAATTGTGAATTTAGATGAAGAGAGTTGTGATTCAAAGAACTTAAAATTAAAAACAATTAAATTCATGCAATTATGAAAATTCAGAATTAAAAGAATGAATGAGATGATGTAATATTTTAGTTTCCTTTGATCCATATTGAGTCGTTACTTCTCCGTCATGATTTCTTTAGCACTTTTAGCACCAATTCTTATGGTTTTACCTTCAAAACGCAAATATTCTCAAAACGTTAGCTCAATTTCCTATCTTATGACTTAAATGTCTTAAAACCTTGAATTTCATGCAATCTATGATATATTTCTCATATAATTTAGCCTAAAAATATGGTAAACCAAAGGTTTATCAGTATTCCAATACTCTTCCAAGGAGTATTCGACTACCAAGGGATAAGTATTCGAATACTACACGAAAAGTATTCGAATACTTATCAGACAGAATGCAGAAACTCGAGCATTCTTCTATATAAGTCCAATTTTAAGGGTCCAAACTCGATTTGGAGTCGTAGACAGATGTTCATTATCATGTTTAAGACTCAGAAACACAGTCATTTACTTAAATGGTCCAAGTTTTACTCTTTAATGGATTAAACAAGCTTAAATCATGAAAATGACAAAAAGGTGATCATCGTATACCTCACGTGACTTAAACTTCGAATATGAGACACACAAGGGGTCCTCTACACTACACCACAATACTTACTTTGCCAAGCCACGGATTAACACCAAAGGCGACCTTTCACCATCAAAATGGCTTCTTGGAGCCTCCAATGGTATGAACAAGGCCCACACCACCTCAAACGCCAAGTAAACAGCTCCAAGACAGCAACTCCACCTCACCCCAGAGGCTACAATCTCAGAAATGAGACACTCCACACTCTCACAAGACCAACTCTCACAAGCTATAGTGTTTTGGTGGAGAGAAAAGGAAGAAAGATGGTTTCTTTGGTGAGTTTTCAAGGGAGGGAGCAAAGGAACAGAAGAAGGCTGGTCAGCTGCCAAAGACACTCACGTAGCCTTCAAAATTATGGCCTAGGGTTTAGAGCCAAGCTTATTTATAGGCACATTAAGTTTTAAACGCACTGTATTAGCGCTAATTGCTGCGCATATCATTTTAATCCCAAACTTTGGAATCTGAACCTATTCATTTTTCTAAGATTTGTCATATATTTTTTTTCGCAGCACCTTTCTAGTACGCGCTTTTACTTAGCCAGTATCAGTTCTGGCACCAGTTCTCATTATTTTGACTTCAAACTTGAAATCACAGTCTTAAATGATATTCTTGGAATATTCCCACACTTATTATAATTTTCTGAGATACTTCATCGGTACACACTTATCCTGTGGAGCAGAACCGGTATCTGCACTTTTCGTCAGAAAAGCGACTTTCAACATTATAAATTACTTTCTATAATTATACAAGCCTTATCATAATTATTAGGGTAAATTACGGAATTATATCAATTATCTCATAATTATAAAGTTAAATTCCTTAATTAACGGTGCGGGTTCTTAGAAAAACCATCAAAGCTAGCTTGGAGGCAATTTTTGCCAGACGCCATGCTTGAGTCTATCCAGATTCTCTTAGTTGCTATAAGTCTCAATTATGAGATTTGATTTTTGGAGTTGGATGTCAGAATATGTACATACAACAACCAAAGCGGTTTATAGCAAATGAGTAGGAACACATGGTATGCAAGTTGTGAAAGTCTATTTCATAGAATTAAGCAAGCATCCAGGTCTTGGAACATCAATTTTGATCAGGTTATCAAAATTTTGATTTTGAGAGAAACTTGACGAATGATGTGTATTTGTATCTAAAGGATCCAACGGAAGACAGTAGCTTTTCTGGTACTTTATGTAGATGATATGCTCCTTTTTGGAAACAACGTGGAGGCAATATCAAGCATAAAAAGTTGGCTAAGTTGGTGTTTTGGTATGGAAGTACTGGAGAAGCCAATTATATTCTGGGTTTAAAACTCTTATGAGACCGGAAGAATAAGTTGTTGGCATCACCTCAGGCTACTTACATTGACAAAACTCTTGCCAAAATTCAACATGAGAATTCTAAGAGAAGAATTATAAATTCTCAGATGTAGAATTCATCTTCCTAAGGAGTAACCAAAGACTCCTAAGAAGGAAGAATGCATGAGCAGGATATCTTATACTTTGGCAAAGGTAGACTCATGCATATCATGTTGGACGTTAAACCAGACATCTGTCACGCAGTGGGAGTAGTGAGACGGTGTAAGAACCCGCACCGTTAATTAAGAAATTTAATTAAATAATTATGAGATTAATGAGATAATTCCATAATTGACCCTAATAATTATGGGAAGGCTTAAATAAATATAGTAAGTGATTAAGAATGTTGAAAGTCGTTTTTCTGACGAAAAGTGCAGATACCGGTTCTGCTCACAGTATAAGTGCGTACCGATGAAGTATCGCAGAAAATTATAATAAGTGCATGAATATTCCTAGAATAATATATAGGACTGAGATTTCAAGTTTGAAGTCAAAATAATGAGAACTGGTGTCAGAACTCATATTGGTTAAGTAAAAGCGCGTACCAGAAAGATGCTGCGAAAAATAAAATAAAAATATGAAAAATCCTAGAAAAATGGCTAGGTTCAGAATCTAAAGTTTGGGATTAAAATGATAAGCGTAGCTCTTAGTACTAATACAATATGTTTAAAACTTAAACGACTATAAATAGGCTTGGGCACATAACCCTAGGCTGACTCTAATCAGCTCTACGTGCCCATTGTGCCTCCCAATTCTAAGGTGGTTCTCTCTAAGCCTTCTACCTCTATTTTCTTCCAAAACTCCTCAAAGTGATCAACTTTCTTCTTGTTTCTCTCATATAAACATCATGGTTGAGTGTATGAGAGACTTGGGTGGGAGTGTGACCCTTGGTTGCTGAGTGAGGTTGCTGTTTGTGGAAGTTTGAGGGCTGACTTTGTGGTTTGAGATGTGGGAGTGTTTGTGATGGTATTTTGAGCTTCGAGGAGTCATCTTTTGTGCAAAGAACTAACCTTTGACCACCATTTTCGTGTACCCTTGGAGTCAGCACCTTGAAGCTGACTTGAGAGCTCCAAGAGCGTCACTTTTCTCCGTTTTAAGCTTTTGGTAAGTTGTTGAATCTTGATCATGAGTTTTTCTTGTTTAAAGGTTGAGTCTTGGCATGTTAATGAGTTCTATAAGTAACCAACCTGTATATGAACCTAAAAGTGAATAAAAATGCATGCTTGGACGTTCTATTGAGTTAAAAGTTGAACCTTTGAAGTGATATCTCGCGAAATGCAGAAACTGCATTCTAACGCAAAATATCTGGATATGATATCCGGATATGAGACTTGTGATATCCGGATATGGATATCCGGATATGTCCCTGACATATATCCGGATATTATGGGAATTTCGAGGCAGTAGCTGTACTGTTCATACAGAATGGAATTTTGGGTTTGTGGACCCATGATTGGTTAATGTGGACTTCTGTAATAATTAATCTAAGTCGGAATCAAAGGGATAAGGGCTTATGGCTTTGTGAGAAGCCTAAACATGAAATGTAAAAGGAAAGCGTTGTCTTTTGTCATATGCTTGTAGAATATGATTGTTGGTCTAAACAGATTGTGATTGTGCTGTTTGTGGACTTTGAGCGGGTGTGGACCTTGGATTGGATTGATTGCTTAGAGGTAAGCTTTCGTGTCCTCGGTTTAGCCATTGTTGGTTCCACCATACCCCATAGGGGAATGGTTTATATACATGATGTGTTTTCATGCTTTGATATTTGAAATGCTTGGGAGCTGTTAAGTGCAAGGGCCTTATAATATGTATGTGTTGTTCCACTTAGACGGTAAGCCTGAGTATGTGGCATCATACAATACGGTGATTATGTGGGTGGATGCAAGTGGCGTCTTGCACTAATGTGGGTAATAGACGTATATAAATCCTGCATTTCTTTGGCCAGTAGAATAGTTTTGACAGACATGACATGATTATCTGCTGCATTGCACTGATTTTGGAACTGATATTGTATATTTCTTTTAGAACTTATATTGCACTTGTAAGTGAGCTTGGGGTGGAGAAATCCTTGAGGACCCCTTGCCTTACTGAGATTTTTGTTTAGAGATCTCACCCCACGTTTGGGGCACATTTTCAGGTTTAGTTAACTCGGGGGTTGAGACCTCGAGCGGCAGGAGGCCGGAGCTGAATTGACTATTATTTATTTGCTTTATGATGATATGCATGGATACTCTTATGTTTTACATTTTATGGCTATTGTTGTTTGATCTGAGACTCTATTGGGCTTTGTTGCCTTATTTGGTGAGCATGGGGATTGTCCATGCCACATTGATGTTAGTATGTTTGTAGTTGAGTTGTATAAACTATCAGGATGTTGTCCGGTCTATGTGTTGTAGTTTCGTGACTAGAGACACATTTGTTATATATTTAATGAGGTATTTCAGTTAGATGTTTATTTACAATTTACATACAGGCGATGTTTTGGAAAATGATTAAGTAATCAAGTTGGTAATGATAATGACGTCATAATTGAAAAGAAAAATTTATTCCGCAATTTTAATTAAGCGTAGCTTAATACGATGACATGATAATAAACCGGGTATACACGGGGTGTTACAAACGGTACCATTTTGAACCTAGAGGAATACTAGATTATTGTTAAGTATATACTCAATTAGGATAGGAATAGAGGTGGATCTTGTAGACCCACTTACTAAGAGTTTTCCTGAACTTGTGTTCAAGAGGCATGTTACTTCTTTGGTTCTTAGGAGGATCCCAGACTTGCATTAAGCAAGTGGGAGTTATTGGTTTCATTATGCTTTTGGAGTAAGACAATGAAACAATGAAATCATTTTCTGAATTTCATAAATAAGGTTTTATTTATTTATTTTGCGCACTATTTACAAACATCAAGGTCCAGATCAAATTGTGGAGTATATGATCATATGGATACGTTCATGGAGGACATGATCATAGGTTCACACAATTGATGAATGGATTCACAGCTGTTAAATAAAGTTGGGTACTTTATTTAGGCTGCAATATTTTATGAAATGGTTTTGTCTGAATCATTGTAAAATATTGGTGTGAATTAACATTCACATTGAAAGGATCAAGGAGATATTTGATTAAGGCTGTTTTTCTGTCATAAGGTATCAAATCTCCAGTTAACTATAGTTCTGTGATTGCTCTTAATCCTGAGTTTATTATAAATAGGTAATCAAATAGTTTTCATTCTTCGATTTACCAACGGGTGAGGTTCGATCAATTGACGGCCAATAACTCGATATTTTGGGATTGAGATTATCTGGTTATCAGTATTTATGAGATAAACAACAAGGAGTTTATAGGAAATGTCCTCTTGATATGTTTCAGTACTTAGATATTAAAGACACTGGCCAGTGCAATTAATCCATTAGAGAAACTATCATAGTCAAGTGAATAAATAATTGATTGGGTTACAGAAAATTAATCAATCAATTATAGACATTTTGTAAAGGGGCAATGCATATTCATGTTATAAAGGTCATTAATCTTGGAGTTCACGTTTGGGCTTTTAGTGGAGTAGCGCCGAATTAGATAATCTTTCAAAGATTATCAGGAGCCTTGATGAGTGACAAATGGTAGATCCCCAGGCTAGCATGAGATAAGGGACGGGATGTATAATCAGATGACGATGGCTTATGAGCTACATAGTCTAGGGTTTATGAACTCAAGTTTGTGTCCAAAAGAGCAAGTGGGAGATTGTTGGGTTTAGTATGCTATTTTCACTTAAGCCCAACAGCTTTAGTGAGAGTGAGCCCCAAGTCTAATGTTAACCCATGAAGCTTAGGGTTAGTTTTGGATTGGGCAGAGTATATAAACTCTCTTCTCTCTCTAGTGCCTCCTAGGGTAACAGACATCAGAAACACACCAAAGAGGCAGACGTTCATCATCTGAACGGTTGCCCACACGACCCCCTGATCCCCTTGAGTCATAGCCTGGAGGATCAACCGTAGAGCAGAATTGCGACCGTTCGTGGTGCGTTGCTGCAGATCGTGAGGCTTGAGAAGGAGCACTGAACGTGAGAATTTGTCACGCTCGCTACTTCACCCCAGGTAATCAAAGCGGTGTCCTTATTCTTCATCGCATCGGTACGATGCGCTTCTGCGTTTCTGATGATAAACCTTCACTTTGGGAAGTCCACGAGCCATCCTTTTTAACTATATGCATCTTCTCATATAGCAACTGTTGCGAACTCGGCAAGTATACCGATCGTTACAAGTAATAAAGTGATAAGAAGAATATCGTTCTCCCGAGGATTGAGGCACCAAGTACTAGTCTAACTATTCCCTTTAATTTGGAACAGAAAAGTTGGTTGTGTTTGTGAAATAGTTTGGGAAACCCAAAACAGAATTTAAAATAATTAAATTTAAAAACAGAAATTAAATGACAATGGAATTTGAACGTGTAACACCCTGTGTATACCCGGAATATTAACATTACATCGTATTAAGCGGTGCTTAATAAAAAAATTGCGGAATATTCTTTTTCTTTTCAATTATGACGTCATTATCAATTACCAACTTGATTACTTAATCAATTTCATAAATAACGCCTGTATGTAAATTGCAATAAGACATCTACTGAAATACCTCAATATATAGATAAAGTGTGTATCTAAATCACGGCATTACATCAAGTAATCCAGACAATATCCTGAATACATTATTACAACTCCAAAAGACTCAAGACATAATCAAGACATAACAATACTATGTGTCATGGACAATCCCCATGCTCACCAAATAAACATAGAAAACAACCAGTCTCAACATAAAACTCCATAACATAAACTGAAGCTACAAGCATAAACAACATGCAAATCCAGCATCCAATCATGGCAGCATAATATACAGCAATCTAACTCAGCTCCGGCCTCCTGCCGCCTGGGTCTCAACATTACCTGACCCTGAAATAAGCATTCCCCAAACGTGGGGTGAGATCTCTAAACTAGAAATCTCAGTAAGACAAGGGGTCCTCAAGGATCTTCCACCCCAAGCTCACTTACATGTGCAATATAAGTTCAAAAAGCATTTATGTCAATATCAGTTCCAAAACTATGTTGTGCAACAGATATCTATGGCATGTGTGTAATCACTATCTACTGGCCAGAGAAATGTAGGAATACGTCTATTCCCTACATGTAGTACAAGGAACACCGCTTGCACCTCACCCACAGTCTCACCCTCTTGTATGTTCTACATACTCAGGCTTACCGTATAGGTGGAACACCTCCATGCATATCAACAAGGCACTAACATACAATAGCTCAACAACATTTCCAAAACATCAAAAGCATGTAACACAGTATGCATATACCATATCTCCATGGGACATGGTGGAACCACAACATGGCTAAACCGAGGACACGAAAGCTTACCTCTAAGCTAGCTATCCAATGCCACAAGCTCAAAGTCCAATCACAGCAGATCACAATCTGATATGGACCAAATATAAATCAATAAACATGTACCACACGCATACAAATTAAAGACAACGCCTTTTCATTACGTTTTGAAGTCTTAAAGCTTCTAACAAAGCCACAAGCCCTTAATCCCATGATTCTGGCTTAGACCAGTACATACAGAAGTTCAACTTCATCAAACTAGGGTCCACAAACCCCCAATAGCCTACTGCACACACAGCACAGCTACTGTTTCACGAAATCCCAGAATATCCGGATATTCCTCGGGACCATATCCGGATATCCAATATCCGGATATCTCACTGTCCATATCCGGATATTCAATATCCGGATATACAGATTCCCATATCTGGATATCCAATATCTGGATATCCCAAAACCACATATCCGGATATCCAATATCCGGATATCTGTACGACAAATATCCGGATATTTCACGACAGAATGCAGTTTCTGCATTTTCGTGAAGATATCCCTTAAAGGTTCCCTTTTTACCGATTTTAAACACCTAATCATGCATTTCTAAGCGTGTTCAACATTACTCAACAACAAGTTATCATCTTTTAGTCATTAGATGCATCAAGGTACCATTTTTAAGCCTTAAAACTCAAGTTAAAGGTTGTACAACATACCAAGGCTCAAAACTCAGAATGGAGATGTTCTTGGAGCTCAACACAGCCCCTCAAGTCTGACTCAAGGAAGATGCACGAAAATGCCTTCACAAAGGTTGGTTCTTTAACACAAAGGTCACCACTTGGACCTCCAAAAACCAAAACCAAGCTTCTGTCAACCCAAAACCAACAAGTCAGCAACCATACCTCCCTCACACAGACTTCACAACTCAGAAACCACACCAAATGCAGTCCCAAGGCCAACCCTCACCCTTACCAAGTGTTAAAATGGATGAACAAGCCTCAAAGGTGAAAGCTTGCTAAAGAAATGGAAGGAAAGGCAATGGGACAGTGTATAAGGTGCAAGTCAGCCACCAAGTCACGTAGACAATTCTGAGTGCCTAGGGTTTAGGGCCAAGTGTGCCTATTTATAGAGATTTAACACATAAACGCACAGTATTAACTTTAATTGCTACGCTTAGCATTTTAATCCCAAACTTTGGATTATGAAACTACATAATTTTCTAAGATTTATCATATTTTTCTTATAATTTTCTGAGCACCTTTCTGGTACGCGCTTTTCAAAGCCAGTACCGGTTTCTAGCACCAGTTCTCATTATTTGGACTTGAAACTCGTTTTACAAGTCCTATATATCATTCTAGTAATTATCATTCACTTACTTTAATTTTCTGGGATACTTTTTCCGCACGCATTTATACCGACTAGCAGAACCGGTATCTGCACTTTTCTTCCGAAAGCGACTTTCAGCATTCTTAATCACTTACCATAATTATTAAAGCCTCTTAATAATTATTAGGGTCAATTATGGAATCATTTCCTATTTTCACATAATTAATTAATTAAATACCTTAATTAACGGTGCAGGTTCTTACATTCACCCCACCTTTTTAGGATTTTGACCTCAAAATCAGAAACATACCTGGTCAAAACTCGGGGTACTGCCGGAGAAGCTCGTCCTCACGCTCCCAAGTACACTCCTCAGGAGTCCTTCCGGTCCACTGCACCTTGACCATCGGAATGATCTTGCTCCTCAGCTGCTTCTCGCTACGATCGAGAATTCTGAGTGGTCCGACGGGAGTCTTTAGGTTCTCCCGAACCTCCACATCATCCGGTTGCACCACGTGCGAAGGATCTGCTATGTACTTTCGAAGCTGAGACACGTGAAACACGTCGTGGATGTTAGCCAGGTTCGGAGGCAAGGCAAGCCGGTAGGCAACAGGTCCTACTCTACCAAAGATCTGGTATGGCCTAATATATCGCGGGCTCAGCTTCCTCACTCCGAGTACCCGACCAACACCGATGACAGGTGAAAGTCTCACAAACACGTGCTCACCCTCACTGAACTCCAGCGGACGATGCTTAACATCATAGTAGCTCTTCTGGCGATTCTGCGCCTGCTTCAACTTCTCACGGATCATCTGGATCTGCAAGGTGGTATCTTGGACAAAGTCCAAGCCAAAAAGCTCCTTGTCCCCAACCTCAGACCAACAAGTAGGAGTCCGACACCTCCTACCACACAGTGCTTCGTAGGGCGCCATGCCCAGGCTAGCATGAAAGCTGTTGTTGTAAGAAAACTCAACCAACGGAAGGTACCTATCCCATGCCGAGCCCTGCTCCAACGTGCAAGCTCGCAACATGTCCTCCAAGGTCTGGATGGTCCTCTCAGTCTGTCCATTAGTCTGAGGGTGATAGGCGGTACTCAATCTCAACTGCGTACCAAAAGCTTCCTGCAGTGCCCCCCAGAACCGAGATGTGAACTTCGGGTCACTATCACTAATGATACTCTCGGGCACCCCGTGAAGCCTCACAATCTCGCGGACATAAAGCTTGGCCAACTGCTCTGTAGTGAAGCTCACCTTCACTGGAAGAAAATGGGCAGACTTCGTCAGTCTGTCCACAATGACCCAAATAGAGTCACAACCCGCCTGAGTCTTCGGCAATCCCACCACGAAGTCCATGGAAATACCTTCCCACTTCCACTGTGGTACTTCAAGAGGTTGAAGTTCACCAGACGGTCTCTAATGTTCAATCTTCACCTTCTGGCAGACCAAACACTTGGACACAAAGATAACAACATCTTTCTTCATGCCCGGCCACCAGAAGTTCTTCTTCAAGTCTTGATACATCTTAGTAGCACCAGGGTGGATAGAAAACTTACCCTTATGGCCTTCTGCCATAACCTCTTCTGTCAACGGACCTCGAGGAACTACAATCCTCTGCTGAAACAAAAGCAATCCATCATCATTCCAAGACACCCCGTCTTGGTTCTTCACATAATCCAGACACTCTCTCTGAACTTGTGCCTCTTTGATCCTTTCTAGCAGCTCGTTCACAACATCGGATGCTTCCAACCCGAGAAGCACACTCTCACACGGAGCGGTCACTCCCAAGTTGCGAAACTTCTCAACCACATCAAAGTTTCCAAGTAACAAGCTGGATGAACTACTAGATTTCCGACTCAAAGCATCAGCTACCACATTGGCCTTGTCAGGATGACACCTCAGCTCGAAGTCGTAGTCCTTTATGAACTCTATCCATCTCCTCTGCCTCATGTTCAACTCCTTCTGGTCGAACAGGTACTTCAAACTCTTGTGGTCACTGAACACCACAAACCTCAAACCAAAAAGATAATGCCTCCAAATCTTGAAAGCAAACACAATAGCAGCCAACTCCAAGTCATGAGTATGGTAGTTCTCCTCATGAGGTTTCAACTGCCTCGAAGCATAGCCAATCACTTTGCCCAACTGCATCAACACACAACCCAACCCCTTCCCGGAGGCATCGGTGTAAAGCTCAATCTCAAGCGCAGGATCAGGAAGGACCAACACAGGAGCAGTAGTCAGTCTCTCCTTCAACTCCTGAAAACAGACCTCACACTCGTGAGTCCACACAAATGGAGTCTCTTTCCAAGTAAGGCAAGTCAATGGCAAAACCATGGTGGAGAATCCCTTGATGAACCTCTGATAGTAACCTGCCAAACCCAGAAAGCTCCTCACTTCCGTAACTGTCTTGGGTCTCTCCCAATCCAGTAAGGCCTCAATCTTGTTCGGATCCACTGCAACTCCCTCAGCAGAAATAACATGCCCAAGAAACTTCACAGACTTGAGCCAAAACTCACACTTTGAAGGCTTTGCATACAGCTTCTTCTCCTTTAGCACTTGCAGAACAGTTCTCAAATGCTCCACATGCTCTTCCTCCGTCTTGGAGTAAATCAAAATATCGTCAATGAAGACGATAACAAACTGATCCAGGTACGACTGGAAAATCCGGTTCATGTAATCCATGAACACAGCAGGTGCATTGGTGAGACCGAACGGAATCACCAAGTACTCAAAATGACCATATCTCGAGCGAAATGCGGTCTTCGGGACATCCTCCGGCTTCACCCGAATCTGATGGTATCCGGAAGATCAATCTTGGAATACACACAAGCACCCCTGAGCTGATCCAACAGATCATCAATCCGAGGAAGGGGATACTTGTTCTTGATTGTCACCTTGTTCAGCTGCCTGTAGTCGGAGCACAATCGCATTGTCCCGTCCTTCTTCTACACAAAGATAACCAGTGCTCCCCAAGGAGACACTCTCGGTCTAATGAAATCTTTCGCTGAAAGATCCTCAATATGCTTCTTCAGCTCTGCCAACTCTGGTGGCGACATTCGGTATGGAGCTAAAGAAATCGGCCCCACACCAGGCAACAGATCTATGGAGAACTCTATCTCCCTCTGTGGCGGAAACTCAGGAATCTCCTCAGGAAACACCTCAAGGAACTCCCTCACCGCAGGAATGCCGGTGATGTCCTCCTGTGTACCACTCACCAAACCTCCCAACATGACATAACCAAATGCCCTTGCTCTCAAGGCTCTCCTAGCCTGCAGCAACGAAATGTACGGCGAGGAACTAGCTGTGGAATCACACGGAGACAACACTACACGTTTGGCACAACAATCAATCATCACACAATTTCTGGACAGTCAATCCATGCCCAGAATAACCTCCAAGTTGGCCATCAGCAATCCTATCAGATCCACCGAGAACTCACGACCATCCCACTGAAACGCCACATCGCGATGAACAGTGGTAGCATCACATCTTTCTCCGGTGGCGGTAGTCACCCGCATCGGTGGAGAAAGCACATCACTGGGCAACTCAAGCACCACAGCAATCGGGGTAGCAACAAAAGAATGCGTAGCCCCAGAGTCAAACAACACATCAACAGCTGATGAACCAATCGTAACAGTACCTCTGACAAGATTCGGAGCTCGATCCGACTGCTGAAGATCTAGAGTATAAACTCTCCGAGAAGATGGTGGCACTGCCAGTGCCGAAGTAGGTGGAAGGGAAACCATCTGAAGTGGCACTGCCTGCACTGCAGTAGCCCTCGCCGTCGCCGACGGACAGTCTCTGGAGAAGTGGCCCTCCTTGCCACACTGAAAGCAAATCAACTGGACGGTAGAGCACGGCCCAAAATGAGCCTTCCCGTATCCCGAACATATGGGAGCAGGAGGTCTCACTGCACTCCCCTGAGCAGAAATCCTCTTGAACTGATTCGGCGCCTGCCGAGCTGCCATCTGTTTACCCTTGCCCTTGTTCCCAAACTTCCTGTCTCGCCAAGAAGTGGAACTACCAGATGCAACCTTCGTCACCTCAGCAACCTTGGCCTTCTTGGCCTTACTCGAGCTGTAGTAATCTTCAATATCACGACATTGCTGAACCAGTGTCCCAAGATCTCTAGAAGCAGAACCAGCTAGGTAACCAGCAATATCCTCACTAAGTCCCCTGCGGAACTTAGCAGCTAGAAATGTAGGAGTAGGCCTCGCCATCCTAAAGTGTGCAAACTTCACCAACTGGTTGAACTTGGCCAGGTACTCGTCCACAAACAACGAGCCCTGAACCAATCTGTTAAATTCTCCCTGCTGCCTCTCCTGAGCGTCATATGGAAAGTACTGACCCAAGAAGAAGTCCTCAAACATAAGCCAAGTCATCACATGAACCTGCATCTCATAGACATGAGAAAGGTTTGTCCACCACTCATGGGCATCGCCCTCCAGCATGTAAGTAGCGAACATCAACTTCTGCGGATCTGTGCACTGCATGACCCGAAATATCTTGTCCAACGCCTGAAGCCAACATGTCGCAGCAACAAGATCAAAGGATCCATCAAAGGCAGGTGGCTTATGCTTACGGAAAGCATTCAACCGGCGATCGATCTCATCTCGATCCCCAACAAAAATAGGGACAGTCTGCAAGGCCCCCGTAAGATGACTGCCATCTCCCATCTGACTCTGAGAGTCATCCTGCAGACTGGGTGGAGGTGGTGGTGGTGGTGGCGGTGGAGGTGGTGGCGGTGGAGCATGTCCAACATCAGGGCCATTCCTCATCTCCTCCAACATGACTCTAAACATCGTCATGTTCGCCAGACGGTTGGCCTCCAACACGTCCTCAGTGGCCTTCCTGTTTGCCTCTCTTACGGCGTCCAACATGGCCTGGCTTGCCATTCTCATGGTCTCCTGGTCGGCTAGTCGGGCCGCCTGCATCTCAGCCAATGCAGCCAGGACAGGATCGGGCCGATCCTCCGAAGTCTCGCGGTTTCTCCCGGGTCTTACCATGACTCTGCACAAGTTACACAATTTATGAGTTGATTAAGCCCACGCAATGTGGTCACATATGTATTATCATAATAATACTCGACGGAGCAAACACACAAAACAGACACAACCAAACATCCTAATCATTGCAATACATACAGGCTTTTCCCTTGAACCGTTGCTCTGATACCATAAAATGTAACACCCCGTGTATACCCGGAATATTAACATTACATCGTATTAAGCGGTGCTTAATAAAAAAATTGCGGAATATTCTTTTTCTTTTCAATTATGACGTCATTATCAATTACCAACTTGATTACTTAATCAATTTCATAAATAACGCCTGTATGTAAATTGCAATAAGACATCTACTGAAATACCTCAATATATAGATAAAGTGTGTATCTAAATCACGGCATTACATCAAGTAATCCGGACAATATCCTGAATACATTATTACAACTCCAAAAGACTCAAGACATAATCAAGACATAACAATACTATGTGTCATGGAAAATCCCCATGCTCACCAAATAAACATAGAAAACAACCAGTCTCAACATAAAACTCCATAACATAAACTGAAGCTACAAGCATAAACAACATGCAAATCCAGCATCCAATCATGGCAGCATAATATACAGCAATCTAACTCAACTCCGGCCTCCTGCCGCCTGAGGTCTCAACATTACCTGACCCTGAAATAAGCATTCCCCAAACGTGGGGTGAGATCTCTAAACTAGAAATCTCAGTAAGACAAGGGGTCCTCAAGGATCTTCCACCCCAAGCTCACTTACATGTGCAATATAAGTTCAAAAAGCATTTATATCAATATCAGTTCCAAAACTATGTTGTGCAACAGATATCTATGGCATGTGTGTAATCACTATCTACTGGCCAGAGAAATGTAGGAATACGTCTATTCCCTACATGTAGTACAAGGAACACCGCTTGCACCTCACCCACAGTCTCACCCTCTTGTATGTTCTACATACTCAGGCTTACCGTATAGGTGGAACACCTCCATGCATATCAACAAGGCATTAACATACAATAGCTCAACAGCATTTCCAAAACATCAAAAGCATGTAACACAACATGCATATACCATATCTCCATGGGACATGGTGGAACCACAACATGGCTAAACCGAGGACACGAAAGCTTACCTCTAAGCTAGCTATCCAATGCCACAAGCTCAAAGTCCAATCACAGCAGATCAAAATCTGATATGGACCAAATATAAATCAATAAACATGTACCACATGCATACAAATTAAAGACAATGCCTTTTCGTTACGTTTTCAAGTCTTAAAGCTTCTAACAAAGCCACAAGCCCTTAATCCCATGATTCTGGCTTAGACCAGTACATACAGAAGTTCAACTTCATCAAACTAGGGTCCACAAACCCCCAATAGCCTACTGTACACACAACACAGCTACTGTTTCACGAAACCCCAGAATATCCGGATATTCCTCGGGACCATATCCGGATATGCAATATCCGGATATCTCACTGTCCATATCCAGATATACAGATTCCCATATCCAGATATCCAATATCCGGATATCCCAAAACCACATATCCGGATATCCAATATGCGGATATCTGTACGAAAAATATCCGGATATTTCACGACAGAATGCCGTTTCTGCATTTTCGTGAAGATATCCCTTAAAGGTTCCCTTTTTACCGATTTTAAACAACTAATCATGCATTTCTAGCGTGTTCCACATTACCCAACAACAAGTTATCATCTTTTAGTCATTAGATGCATCAAGGTACCATTTTTAAGCCTTAAAACTCAAGTTAAAGGTTGGTACAATATACCAAGGCTCAAAACTCAGAATGGAGATGCTCTTGGAGCTTAACACAGCCCCTCAAGTCTGACTCAAGGAAGATGCACGAAAATGGCTTCACAAAGGTTGGTTCTTTAACACAAAGGTCACCACTTGGACCTCCAAAAACCAAAACCAAGCTTCTCTCAACCCAAAACCAACAAGTCAGCAACCATACCTCCCTCACACAGACTTTACAACTCAGAAACCACACCACAATGCAGTCCCAAGGCCAACCCTCACCCTTACCAAGTGTTAAAATGGATGAACAAGCCTCAAAGGTGAAAGCTTGCTAAAGAAATGGAAGGAAAGGCAATGGAATAGTGTATAAGGTGCAAGTCAGCCACCAAGTCACGTAGACAATTCTGAGTGCCTAGGGTTTAGGGCCAAATGTGCCTATTTATAGAGATTTAACACATAAACGCACAGTATTAACTTTAATTGCTACGCTTAGCATTTTAATATCAAACTTTGGATTATGAAACTACATAATTTTCTAAGATTTATCATATTTTTCTTATAATTTTCTGAGCACGTTTCCGGTATGCGCTTTTCAAAGCTAGTACCGGTTTCTAGCACCAGTTCTCATTATTTGGACTTGAAACTCGTTTTACAAGTCCTACATATTATTCTAGTAATTATCATTCACTTACTTTAATTTTCTGAGATACTTTTTCGGTACGCATTTATACCGACTAGCAGAACCGGTATCTGCACTTTTCTTCCGAAAAGCGACTTTCAGCAATCTTAATCACTTACCATAATTATTAAAGCCTCTTAATAATTAGTAGGGTCAATTATGGAATCATTTCCTATTTTCACATAATTAATTAATTAAATACCTTAATTAACGGTGCGGGTTCTTACAGAACGCATGCAAAGAAGATTAAGATCGCGAAAGAAGATTGATGAAAAGTTTATAAGAAAACAGTAGCCAGAATACACTTCACCTCCGATCCTCCTATATATTCCTATATTGAATTTTATAAATAATTAATTCGTTTATTCAGACAATTCATTATTTCCCTATAAATTAGTTGAACCCTAATGTCTTAGTGATTTCAACCCTTTAACCCAATTATAATCTTAATGTCTTAGTGATTCTTCTTGAATTAAGCATTAAGAAAACCAATTATGAGTCCGCAATTTATGTAAGCCTATGTCTAGATCATACACAAATTGTTGTTCTACCTTGTCTGAATTAAAACCCCAATATGTCAATTGTGAATTCTAACCCTCAAAGCCCTATAATTTAGAATGGCCTGTTCTAAACAGGATATGGAAGAATTAAACCAGGTAGAATAAAATAAACTAACTAATCAATTTATAAAATAACAATATAGAAAATAAAATAGGATTCACATCGGGTCCGTGATCCCAACTACATAAAGAAACTAGCCAGACATATTCATGTCTGACTTAAACAAATAAAAAGAACGAAAATTGTTCATAAACTAAGACGAAAAGAAGAAGAAGAATAAAAACTCAATGTCTTCAGCCTTCAACTTCAGTGGAGTCCTAATCTTCCAGCGCGAGTCTTCAAGACTTCTCTCAATTCTCTGATCCTCGCCAATTGCTCCAGCCAAAAGATGATTGCTCTTGAGGTTTGAGGCTCTATTTATAGAGTTTTTGACCTTGTGTAGAAATCTTGATTGAATCTATGTCATAAATCTCAGTGTGATCTGTCTCTGATTCAAACAAGATTTGCTGCTGATTTGTCTGCACCTCCCACGCAACTAGCGTGGTTACCATGCTGTGAGCGTGGGAGTTTTGTTCAGAATACTGGAGCACCACACAACTAGCGTGGGTTCCACGCTAATAGCGTGGTTTGCATGAAAGTATGGCGCTACTAGCGTCAGTGCCACGCTAGTAGCGTGGATGTCTCTGTCTGAAAAGATCCTTCCACACTGTCAGTGCCACACCCATGCTATCAGCGTGGGCCTTCAATTTAGTATTTTCCTTTTTAGCTCCAGTTTGTCTGTTTTTCCTACAAAATCAACATAAAATCAGTTTTGCAATCTCTGATTGAGATTTTAACAGATCAACAGTAATTATTGCATTTTTCCTTAAGATTAACCAATATTCTTTCTCTTTTTGGCTTGGATTTACCCATATGCTAAATGCATATCAGCAACCAATCTCCTAATTTGGATATGTTGTAGGGTCTTCCATTTGCAATACAAAACTTCAGCCAATCAAACATGACAGAAACATTGAATAATCCTTTATAATTGTTGAAACTATAATTTAAATTACTTACCAATCTTTTTTTGTGCTAGGTAAATGGAATGGAGCCTCCAACATGGGAAGCTCCTTCATAACAAGCTCTATTTTGCTTTTTTTTTTAGACTTTATTTTCCATTCATCTGTAGAGCATATTTCTTTCATGTTAGCCAAAGCGGCATCCTTAATCCATGTCTTTCTCCTTCTCATTTCGAATCCTATGCAAGTGATGTGACAACAAAGTTCATACTTTGGAATCAAAAGTCTTCCTCATCATATTCTCATCATGTGGAAGACATTCGTAATTTTGCTGAATTTATAAATTGAAAATAGGAGATGGTTACATAAATTGAAAATTTTACGTTCCTAATTATGTCCCTAATAGGGACAGAATATTTTTCCATCTCAAAATCTGTCTCTATTAAAGAAAATTTTTATTTCATTGCTTATTTCATCCCAAATAGAAACATATTATTTCTTTCGTCTATAAATTCGTCCCAATTAGAGACGAAATACTTTACGTCTCTAAAATCCGTCCATAATTCATACTTGTATAGTAGTGATCCTTAAATACCTCCTTATAGCTACGTAGGTTCGTTATCCCTAAACAAGAAGAATATTAGAAAATCAGTCTTAAACTAATTGAAAAAGTTGTGATTATCAGCTGTCAAGCATAGTAATATTGTAATTTTTCTCAACTTCTCATGCAAAATGTTATCGTCTTCATTTTCTCTCTTTAACTAATAGAACTTCCATATTTGAATTTTTGTTAAATTAACAAAAGATAATGTTATAGGGTTACGATTCTTTAACACCAGTGTCAAATTTGAAATTTGACATCTCATCTGAGAGTTGTTAGATCAAAAAAGATCACTGGTGTCACATGCTTACAAATCAGAGTCGTTGATCTTTTTTGATCTAATGGCTCTTAGATGAGGTGTCAAATTTTAAATTTGACACTGGTGTCAAAGGATCCTACCTCAATGTTATAAATGTTGTACAAGATTAAGTATAATTAATTTGGTTATTGGTTTGTGTTTTTTACACAACCAAATATGTATATCATTAAAATATTTCGTTTTCTTTAATTATAATTTATGGGTTTGCTTTTTCTACGGTCAACGTTGATAACTCATCTACATTGAGCCCAAAACGAGTCGTTTTGAGGCGGAAATCAATGTGTTTTTGTAATTATAATTTATTTTAGGGTTATAATAGTCTTAATTTTTCATTATATTTTTTAATTTTTCAATTCAAAACGACATCGTTTTGGAAGCGAATATAGATAACTTATCTACATTCACGGTAGAAATATTAAAGCCATAATTTATTAAGTAAACAAGCAGAATATTAGAAAATCAGTCTTAAACTAATTGAAAAATTGTGATTCTAGTTTCATATTATCCTAAATTTAATATAAACTTAAATCCCAAAAATAGGAATTCAGGGATGAAGTTTCGATTGCTAAGTAAGTTTCCTTAGCCAACTTAACTTTTTAAATTTAGTAACTTCACTAATTTGGTAGTTTGGAGGGAAAACTTGTTTCTTAAAGGTAGAAACCGCTCTCGTAACTCGTAAGAGAATACTTCCAATGTTCTTGTAATGCATAATACACCCAATTTAAATAGAAATACACTCACTCATCTAACTGCATTTATAAAGTTGCCCAGAAAATGAATGTAAATTCCTCTCCTAACCCTTTAAGTGACGTACTTGGATGGTTTTGATGAAGTAGTATAAAGTACATTATAGATGGTATATCAGCATTTTTTTTCTCTCTATTCGAAACAATCTAATGATACTTTAATTATCTATAGATGGTATATTTTCGTTTTTTCATTGATGCAGCAATAAAACATTTTTCACTAATTTTTTATGTATAAAACATTTTTTGGGGTTGGGAGAAGGTGCACCTGTGGACTAAACCAGAGAAGAATGAAGAACAACGGTTAAGAAAACAGTAAGAGGTGAGAAGTTGCTGACTAAAATAGAAAATGAAGAACAACGATTAACAAAACTCTAACGAGGGTGGGAGTTTATTGAAATGTAAGTGGTGAAGGTTAATTACAATAGAATAAACCCGGAGGAGATATACCCGGAGCAAGAATATTACAATTTTGGTTCAATCCTTCTTATGTAATAGGAAATAAAATTATTTTTTACACATATAAAAATGTGTGGAGTCCTATGATGCACCGACACTTCAACAAACTTAACGTGTTGTGTATGACACTTTCCGACACTCCAACACGCATTGCAGAGACTAAAAAGAAGATTCAAAGGTTGTGTTGCGTTGCGTTTTTAGTTCAAACTATTAGATTCTCTGGATTGCAATTACCATTTTATTAAGTTTAATATAAATATTTGTGATATATTATATTTCTTTGCAAAATTGATGGGTATTATAAATTTATCTTTATTTTTTATTAATTATTGAATATTAAATATAATATACACTACATAAATTAAAAATGTTATTTAATATCAAAATGTGTCAATGTGTCAAAATCTAATATTGTTTAGAATTAACGTATCATAGTGTCGTGTCGTATCTCATGTCAGTGTTGGTGCAACATAGGTGGGGTCCATGTGAGGCTCTGGGAAAAAAGAGAGAGAGAAAGTATGAGCCCCATACACTTTTATGTGAGTGAGAGACAATAAATATTTTTCTAAGGGTAAAGTGTGTATCATTTTAAAGGATGTAAAATTGTGTCATTTTAAGTGAGAGAAAAAGATAGATAAAGGAGGAGAGAGAGTGAACAAAAAAATATAAAGGTGTGGGTCCCACATCTTTGTGAAAGTGAAATGACATAAGTTATGTCATCTAAAAGAACAAACACTTGTAAAAATAAGTTAACTGAAAGTGACGATCTACTATATGCCGTTTAGAATTTATATATTATAAACTGATGGCTTCAACAAACTTAGGCAGGGTAATTTTAACTTAAAAATTTATAATTGAGTTAGAATGATTTACAAGGTCAATCGTAAAATCGAAGGCTAATAATAGGAGGTTGAAAATGGGAGGACGAAAGTATGCCAAGCATATGATCAATTCAATGCTTGCTTTCGTTTGCATGTCTACCCACTCTAAAAGACGCTCCAAAGAGTAATCCAAATAAGAACACCGAATAACGTAAATTAGTTTTATTCAAAATTTCGTCACTAGAAATCGAAAATGTATATTTTTTTAAACAAAAAAAAATTATTGGATGGATGGATCGATCGATCGAGATTTTTTTTATTTATATACTGTTGGGTTTAGTATGCTCTTTTCACTTAAGCCCAATAGCTTTAGTGAAAGTGAGCCCAAAGTCCAATGTTAACCCATGAAACTTAGGGTTAGTTTTGGATTGGGCAGAGTATATAAACTCTCTTTTCTCTCAAGTGCCTCCTAGGGTTACCGTCGTCAGAAACACACCAAAGAGGCAGACGTTCATCATCTGAACGGTTGCCCACACGACCCCCTGATCCCATTGAGTCATAGCCTGGAAGATCAACCGTAGAGCGGAATTGCGACTGTTCGTGGTGCGTTGCTGCAGATCGTGAGGCTTGAGGAGGAGAACAGAACGTGAGAAATTGTCACGCTCGCTGCTTCATCTCAGGTAATTAAAGCGGTGTTCTTCATTCCTCATCACATCGGTACGATGTGCTTCCGCGTTTCTGATGATATACCTTCATATACAACTGTGCTTATAAAAAATTGTAAGGAGATACATCAAGGAATGTGTCCAAATACTTAGTAAGGAGACACCTCCCAATTCTCAACTCATCGATAAAATGACTTGCAATTTTTATTTTTATTTTTTATAAACAACATATATACTCCTTAGAATTAGGCAATCAATATCTATATCATGGTGGGGATAGTTCTTCCAAAAGAAATTATTTGCATTCACAAAAACTTGAACCTAAGATTTTATTTAAGCGAAATTAAATATTTACCACTTGAACCAATTCAAGATGTGTCTTTCAAATCTCATACCTTCTTAGGTGCTTTCACTTTCTATCCTTCTCTTTCCTAAAATTTTCAATAGAGCATTGAACTGTTTCCCCTCGGCTCTCGCTCTATTGTATTCTAATTAATGGTTACAACTAGATCTTGGATTGAAAACTATCAAAATTAAGAAGCATGACCTTTGGCTCTATGTTAATTTGAAGTGCATTAAAGATTCCACCACTTTAATTAGGGATGTACTAAAAATTCAAAAGAACCACATACCAAAGGAAAAAAAAAATTCAAAAGAACTGAGATATCATATTTTTAGAATCGGTTTACCGAACCACTTTATATGTAGCCAATTCTAAAAGCGTGTTGAGATATATAGTCCCACATTGGTTGTATGTGCAACTAATGTGGAGTTTATAAGGCCTTAGACACTCCCACCCTTTGAGCTAGCTTTTGGGGTGGTGTATCCCAAGGTTCTTTACATGGTATCAGAGCCTCGCCGCTCTCCACTTTCTCTTGTGGCGTTTCTTAGCACAGGTAGGCTCAGCCTGTTGCATTGTCCACTCTTCAAGCCCAATGGGCTCTTGTGTGAGGGGGCGTGTTGAGATATATAGTCTCACATTAGTTGTATGTGCAACTAATGTGGAGTTTATAAGGCCTTGGGCACTCCCACCCTCTGAGCTAGCTTTTGAAAAGCGAACCAGTTCGAGAACCAACTGATTTTTCAGTCTTTTAACTGCTGGATTTTAACTACTGCAATACAGAAACGAGAGAAGGGCACCAAATTTGAAGAAGGTCAATTAAAGTGCAGATAATTAGTGAACCAGCTTCAATTGTAGCTTCATAAAAGTAATGTGTGCATCATTGCGTCTAAAGAGAAATCAAATGTAGGGGCACAAATGTCAAATAAGCACCTCAGACAAATCTAACATGTTACCACCTAAATGAATATGCACAAATGTCTTATGTCCATGTACAAAACTCAAGGCTTTTCACAAATTTTATAGTTCAGAAGGCAAGCAATAAAAATAATACCCGAGCCAAATAGCCTCCCAATGTTGGATCAATGATTAAACCTATGCCCTAAGCTACACTGACCTAAAAGTATATTATACTTTGAATTATTATAATAGAAAAATAGTTCTAACTTCTAAGAATAGAGAGTAGACATCAGTTGATGAGCCTTACAGTCTGGAGCTTAGTGTTTTTCTTGATATAGGCCTACTAAAAAAAGGATAATATAAATGGAAGTTTGTAATTTTGTATGAACGGGTATTCAAATGCACACGTTCTGAAAATGTATATTGGTGCTACGGGATGAAACTTTAAATTGCTAATTATTAGATGTTAAAAAATGATACTTTTACTAGCCCAAGAAAACCAATTAAGCTTCCCAAGAGAAAACTCATGATCATTGCCATCCAAAAACTTATGCTAAGGCCAAATAATGTGTTGGAAATGACACTGAAATCAGGTAAATATTCATAATTACATGAAACCGCACAGTAGCGTTTGAAAGAAAGCATCCAATTCATTGACATATATGCCTACGTTGTGATAGCTCCTATAACTATAACAGGTTTTTGACCATAATGTCCTCAAAATATATAGGTCAATGAGGTGTCGAGCTTCAATGCAGATCCTGCGATATTTTCAATCACACATACATCACTAATAAACACCTTATAACAATGATTAAAAAACTAAAAGTAATTTTACCCACATAATCAACTGACGAGTCTCCAATTTATTATGTATTAAGGGTTAATATGAGCATGAAATTGAATTAAAAGTAATTAAAAGTAATGAAAATTATAATTAAATTGTTATTTTATTTTCAATAATATTCTCATAAGATTTCTTATATTTTGCAGTAATTTCAGCTTAATAAAGAGATAAATTGGAGAGATCAAGTAGAGTTGCTTTGGATTTCTGAATCATTCAAGATCTTATCAAATCTTCGTTTGAATATTTTTAAGGAAATTTTTCCATTAAATTAAAAAGAGGAAGATTTGAAGGATTTGGTCAAAGATATGATTAGAAGATTTGAAGGATTTGATCAAAGATATGATTAAAGATTATAGTGAAGATTCCATTGAAGATATTATGGAAAATCAAAGATATGGTTTTCATCCCTATAAAAAGGTATCTCTTGGAAATTCAAAAGAAGGAGACAATTCGACGGAGGCATCAATATTCAGATGAGGAGACTCACGCTGGAGATCCGGATTACGGAGAACTTGAAGATTGGAGCATCATTGCTTCTTTCTCTTCATCTTCTTCTTTTCTTTTCTTGTTATAAATTCCTTTTATTATTTTAATTTGTTTAAGCCAGCTATGTCTGGCTAATTTCTTTTTGTAGTTGGGATCATGGACCCAATGTGAATTCTTTATATTTTCTGTATTGTTTTTATAAGTTAATTCGTTAGTTTGTTTTATTCTGCCTGTGTTAATTTTTTCATATCCTTATTAGAACATATCACTCTAATTATAGGGCTCACAATAGACATATTGGGGTTTTAATTTGGACAAGGGTAGAATAACAATTTGTGCATGACCTAGACATAGGCTTACAGACTTTTAATTCATTTGTTTAATGCTTAGTTCAAGAGGGATTACTAGGACACTAGGATTCTAATTGGGTTAAAGGGATGAAATCACTAAGACATTAGGGTTCAACTATTTTATAGGAAAATAATGAATTGTTTGAGCAAACAAATTAGTTAATTATAAAATACAATATAGGAATATATGGGAGGATCGGAGGTGAAGTGTATCCTAGCTACAGTCTTTTTACAATTCTTCATAACTCATATTTTCTGTGACATTCTTGATAATTCTTGCATGCGTTTTAATATTATTGTTGTTAAAACTCTGCTTTTAAAATTACAACAATCAATCACTTTCACAATCACACCAATTTTCTTTTCCAACTTAAGAGGAATAGTTAAAGGGTAAAGTGTGTGTCATTTTAAAGGATGTAAAGTTGTGTTATTTTAAGAGAGAGAAAAAGATAGATAAAGGAGGAGAGAGAGTTGACAAAAATATAAAGGTGTGGGTCCCACCTCTTTGTGAGAGTGAAAGGATATAAGTTGTGTCATTTAAAAGGAAAAACACTTTTCCCATAGTTAAATTAATATTTGGTGCATTAATTCTCGAGGGAACGATATTTGCTTATCACTTTTATTTCTTGAAACGAACGGTATACTTGCCGATTCCACAACAAGTTTTTGGCGCTGTTGCCAGGGATTAATTACGCCAGTATTATTTTTAACTTTCGATCTTTAAGATTGGACTTTTATTATTTTTTTTATTTTTTATTTAATTTTTTTAAATTTTTTTTTATTTTTTTTTTAAAATTTAATTTTTATTTATTTATTTCGGTTTTTTATTTTATTTTATTTTTATTTTTAAAAAATGTATTAATTTTTATTTTACCCTTACTAACTTTTTTTTTAAATTCTGGTTTATGCGAGGTACAGTTGATCCAAAAGACTTGCTTTACGAACCGGAAATTGAAAAGATAGCAAGGGAGAATAGAAGGCTCACTAAGGAGCGAAAAGAAAAAGAAAGAGTAAATCGATCACTCTTCCAAGGATAAACATCAACTATGGTTGAAGAAATACCACAAGAGGATACCATGGAGCAATTCCTCAACCCATCATTTGCACCTGTCTCTTCTGTAATCATCATTCCACCAATCCAGGCCAACAACTTTGAAGTTCATCCGGCTTTCCTGTAGCTATTCCAGAGCAATCAAGTTTCAGGGGAAGACGACTATGATCCCAATCTTCATGTGTCGAGATTTTTGGAACTATGTCGGCTTCACAAGCATAATGGAGATAGCACTGATGTTATTCGTCTGATTCTTTTTCCTTTTACATTGAAAGGAAGAGCAAAAGAATGGCTGAGGAATGAACCTGAAGGGAGCATCACTTCATGGGATGACTTGGTGGTTAAATTTAGAAAGAAATTCTTTACTCTTTCTAAGTTCATGCAGAAGAAGCGAGGGATTGATCATTTCTCTCAACATGATGGTGAATCTTTTGGCGCAGCTTTGAGGAGATTCAAAGGCTTATTGACCGCTTGCCCACAATATTCTTTTCAAGCAGGAGATAAAGTGAGGCTCTTCTACCATGGTATATGCCTTGCTGATAGAAAATTCCTGAATGCGGCTGCTAATGGATCATTAGTTAACAAAGCTCTAGCTGCATCTCTACAACTCATTGAAGAATTAGCTACTGAAGAGAATGAGGATGTACCCAGCTTCGAAAGAGGGATTCTGCAAGTGGATAGACTTGACATCTTGATGACTGGTCAACAGAGTTTGCAAAAGCAGATGGAATCTCTCACAAATATCTGCCATCAATGCTGAGGAACCGGTAGTATGTGACATATGTGCTGAAGGACATTTGACTGCAAGCTGTCTGTTAGCTCAACCTTCAGAAGTCAACTATATGGGAAACCTGCAAAGGAACAACTACCAAGGCAGCAACAACACGGGTTGGAGGAATAACCCAGGTCTCTCTTACAATCCACAACCACAACAACCTGTTCCATCTAGCTTATTTTCAGCTTTGGAGAAATTGGTGGAGACTATGGCTTCAACCACCAATGCTTTCATTCAAGAGACAAGATCGAACTTCAAGACTCAAGAGGCATCGATCAAGAATCAGGAAGTTTCAATCTGAAATCTTGAAACTCAAATTGGACAGCTGGCCAAGCAATTGAATGAAAGAACTCCAGGGACAATGCCTAGTGACACTGTAGTTAATCCAAGAGAGTACTGTAATGCAATAACAACTCAGAGTGGGAAGGTGATTGAACCTCAAGATAAGCCAGCCAAGGTAGACCAAGATATGTGAAAGGAGGAGGAGACAAAAGAGAAAGATACTAAGAAAGAAGAGACTCCTAATTATGATGATGTAACATACTTTGGAGAAGCGATTAATCGTAATAAGAAAACTATAAAGAAACTTCCATCAGGATTCAGTCAACCAGATCCTTATGCAAAAGATCCATACCCTCTTCGGTAGAAGCAAGATAAAGAGAAGCAGCAATACTCGAAGTTTATGGAGATGTTTAAAAAGTTGCAAATTAACATTCCATTCTCCAAAGCTTTGGAGAACATGCCTTTGTATGCAAAATTCATGAATGGTCTCTTGTCAAACAGGCATAAGCTCAGAGGGATGGAAACGGTAGCTTTAACTGAAGAGAGTAGTGCTGTGATCAAAAAGGGGTTGCCGTCTAAAGTCAAAGACCCAGGGAGATTTAGTACCCCTTGTACGATCGGGAATGTTAAAGTAGGAAGAGCTCTATGCGATCTGGGAGCCAGTGTCAACTTGATGCCTCTTTCTTTTGCACGGTCTTTAGGGATAATGAAGATGAAATCTACCTTGATGTCTCTCCAATTTGCTGATAAATCCATCAAAAGACCGGAAGAAGTGCTAGAAGATGTCCTTGTGAAGGTAAATGATTATATATTTCCAGCTGATTTTATTGTGCTTAATATGGAGGAAGTTGACAACATGCCTCTCATCTTGGGGAGACCATTCTTAGCAACTGCTAGGACACTGATTGATGTGGAAAAAGGCCAGATGATCTTTTGAGTTAATGATGGTGAATTCAAGATGATTGTTTTTGAGGCCATGAAGCATCCTGAAGATAAACAAGACTGCTTTCAGATCGATGTAATAGAAGAAGCAGTTTCAGAGAAAATCCTTGAAGAAGCAAATACTTCCACTATTGAAGATCAGTTTGCAGACATTTTGCACTCCTCAGAGCTACTGAATGATGATCAACTAACTAACGTAGTCAAAGCTATCGATTCAACTGAAGTTTCAAATGCAAAGAAAGAAGAGCTAGTTGAATTGACTAGGAAACCTGAAGGCTGGTCAGCAGGTGCTATGTTCCATTGGTCTTCTTCTTCATTTCTTGAGCCAAGTTGTCACCTTTGCTTGATTTCTTCATCTCTAAACACTTGAGCTTTGTGTGAGTGGGCATTGTGAGGGTGCTTCATTCTCTGTGTTGAACCTTTGTGAGTGTTGGTTAGGGGCTGACTTCATAGTGAGGGCCAAAGGAACCATTGTTATGATGTTTTGAGGTTCAAGGAGGGACCTTTAGTGTGAAAGAACCACTCTTGATCATCATTTTTGTGTCCTTGTGAGTGCTGGACTTTGGGAGCTTCAAGTGAGCTCCAAGAGCATCATCTTTTGTTGTTTTGAGCTTGTGGTATGATCATCATCTTTGTTCTTGAGTTTAATGGTTTAAAAATGGAACCTGGATGCATGTAATGGATTAAAGTTGATAACTTAATGTTGGGTAATGTTTAAAACACCTTAAATCACATGTTTAAGCTTCTGGATGCTTGAAATGAACCACCTTTGGGAAGGATATCTCGCGAAATGCAGAACTACATTCTGTTGCGAAATATCCGGATATTGATATCCGGATATGATATCCGGATATGGGGATATGAATATCCGGATATTGGCAGAGAGATATCCGGATATTGATATCCGGATATGCCCCCGACAGATATCCGGATATTCTGGGTTTTCGAAGAACAGTAGCGTACTGTTCATACAGAACTGATCTATGGGTTTGTGGACCCTAGTTTGATGAAGTTGAACTTCTGTAATAATTATCTAAGTCAGAATCTAAGTGATTAAGGGCTTGTGGCTTTATGAGAAGCCTTAAGACGTAAAACGTAAAGAGAAGCGTTGTCTTTATATTTATGCTTATGAGCTATGTTTGTTGATATTATTGCTGGTCCAAATCAGATTGTGATTCTGCAGTGTTTGGACTTTGAGCATTGGTTCGACTCTTGGCTTGGATAGTTAGCTTGCAAGGTAAGCTTTCGTGTCCTTGATTTAGCCATTGTTGGTTCCACCATGTCCCATGGGGGTATAGTTATATGCATGCTGTGTTACATGCTTTGATATTTGAAATGCTTTTGAGCTGTTAAGTGCAAATGCTTATGATATGTATGTGGTGTTCACCCGATGGAATGTAAGCCTAAGGGTAGGTACGACAGGGTGCGTACTGTGTGGGTAATAGACGTATTCCTGCATTTCTCTGGCCAGTAGATTATAGCATTGACACACATGACATGATTATCTGCCATTTTACACTGTTTTTGGAAATGATGTTGATAAACTGCTTTTGAACTTATATTGCACATGTAAGTGAGCTTGGGGTGGAAGATCCATGAGGACCCCTTGTCTTACTGAGATTTCTTGTTTAGAGATCTCACCCCACGTTTGGAGACGCTTATTTCAGGTTCAGCTAACTCGGGGCTGATGTCTCTGGCGACAGGAGGCCGGAGCTTAGTTGATGATATTACTGTTTATATGCTGACATGGTTGGATGCTGGATATATCTGCTGATGTTATGTTTTTAGCTTGCTATCATTATGTTGTTGCCGTTGAGAATTCTGTTGGGCTTGTGCCTTATTTGGGTGAGCATGGGGATTGTCCATGCCACTTTGATTTCTGTTATGTTTAAGTTTAACTGAGTTGTATAAACTATCACGGCTGTCCGGTCTACGTGTTGTAGTTCCGTGACTAGAGACATATTTATGTTATTTAATTGATGAGGTATTTCAGTTAGTTGTCTTTTGCAATTTACATACAGGCAATGTTTTGAAAATGATTAAGTAATCATGTTGGTAATGATTATTGACGTCATAATTGAAAAGAAAAAGATATTCCACATTTTTAATTAAGCGCAGCTTAATACGATGATATGATAACATTACCGGATATTTACAGGGTGTTACATTTTATGGTATCAAAGCAATGGTTTGAGGGAAAAGCCTGTATGTATTGCAATAATTAGGATGCTTGGTTGTGTCTGTCTTGTGTGTTTGCTCCGTTGGGTTTTATTATGATGATGCATATGTGATCACGTTACGTGGGCCTGATCAACTCATAATCTGTGTAACTTGTGCAGAGTCATGGTAGGATCCAGGAGAACTCGCGAGACTGTTGAGGGTCAACCTGACCCAATCTTGACTGCATTGGCTGAGATGCAGGAGGCCACTAGATTGGCCAACGTGGCAATGATGGACGCTGCTATAGAAGCGAACCAGAAGGCCACAAAGGATGCTCTTGAGGAAAATCAGCTGGTGAACATGACCTTGATGAGGGTTATGCAGTCGCTGGACCAGATCTTCCGGGTCATGCATTGTACTGATCCGCAGAAGCTGATGTTTGCTACCTACATGCTGGAGGGAGATGCCCATGAGTGGTGGACGAACACCTCTCGTGCTTATGAGATGCAAGGTCATGTTATGACATGGCCATTATTAGAGGATTGCTTTCTGGGTCGGTACTTCCCGTACAATGCGCAGGAGAGGAAGCAGGGGGAGTTCGATAGGTTGGTGCAGGGCTCGTTGTCTGTTGACGAGTACCTGGCCAAGTTCAATGAGCTGGTGAAGTTCGCACACTTTTGGATGGCAGTGCTCACTCCGATGTTTTTAGCTGCTAAGTTCCACAGGGGACTTCGTGATTTGATTGCAGAGCATATTGCTGGAGCTGCTTCGAGAGATTTTGGTACACTGGTTCAGCAGTGTAAGGACATAGAGGATGTCTGCATTACAAGAAAGGCTAAGAAGGCAAAGATTGAGGAGATGAAGGGGACTGGTAGTTCCACTCCCACTTCCTTGAGAGACAGGAAGTTTGGTCCGAAGGGAAAGGGAAAACAGTTTGCGACTAGGCAGGCGCCTGGTCAGTTCAAGAGGACTTCTCCGCAGCAGGGGAGTTTTGCTAGAACTCCTTCCACTCCTCAATGTTCGAGGTGCGGAAAGGAGTATGTGGGACGTTGTGCTACGGGGCAGTTGGTATGCTTTCAGTGTGGCAAGGAGGGCCACTTTTCTAGAGACTGTCCGTCGTTGACGGTGAGAGCTGCAGCTGTTCAGGCAGTTCCTTTGCATATGGTTCCCTTGCCATCTACTTTGGCACCTGCAGTGCCACCTGCTACTGGACGTGTGTACACGTTGGACCACCAGCAGTCGGATAGAGCTCTGAACCTTGTCAGAGGTACTGTGTCTATTGGTGATTCATTTGTTGATGTATTATTTGATTCCGGGGCTACGCATTCTTTTGTTGCAACCCCGATTGCTTTGGGGCTTGAGTTGCCCATTGTTGTGCTTTCTCCACCGTTGCGGGTGACCACCGCCACCGGAGAAATATGTGATTCTACCACTGTACATCGCGATGTAGCGTTTCAGTGGGACGGCCGTGATTTCTCGGTAGATCTGATAGGATTGCCGATGGCCAACTTGGAGATTATTCTGGGCATAGATTTGTTGTCCAGAAACTGTGCTTTGATTGATTGTTGTGCTAAGCGCGTGGTGATGTCTCCGTGTGATTCCACAGCTAGTTCCTCGCCATATATTTCATTGCTGCAGGCTAGGAAGGCCTTGAGAGCAGGGGAATTTGGCTATGTCATGTTGGGAGGTTTGGTGAGTGGGACACAGGAGGATATCACTGGCTTTCCTGTGGTGAGGGAATTCCTCGGAGTATTTCCGGAGGAGATTCCTGAGTTTTCGCCTCAGAGGGAGATAGAGTTCTCCATTGATTTGTTGCCTGGTGTGAGGCCTATTTCATTAGCTCCATATCGGATGTCGCCACCGGAGTTGGCTGAGCTGAAGAAGCATATTGAGGATCTTTCAGCGAAAGATTTCATTCGACTGAGTGTGTCTCCTTGGGGAGCACCGGTCATCTTTGTGAAGAAGAATGGCGGGACAATGCGATTGTGCACCGACTACAGGCAGTTGAACAAGGTGACGATCAAGAACAAGTATCCCCTTCCTCGTATTGATGATCTGTTGGATCAACTCAGGGGTGCTTGCGTGTATTCGAAGATTGATCTCCGGTCCGGATACCATCATATTCGGGTGAAGTCGGAGGATGTCCCTAAGACCGTGTTTCGTTCGCGATACGATCATTTTGAGTATTTGGTGATTCCGTTTGGACTCACCAATGCACCTGCTGTGTTCATGGATTACATGAACAGGATTTTCCAGCCGTATCTGGATCAGTTTGTGATCGTCTTCATTGACGACATTCTGATTTACTCCAAGACAGAGAAGGAGCATGCAGAGCATCTGAGGATTGTTCTGCAAGTGCTGAAGGAGAAAAAGCTTTATGCTAAGCCTTCTAAGTGTGAGTTTTGGCTCAAATCAGTCAAGTTTCTTGGGCATGTGATTTCAGCAGAAGGAGTCACAATAGATCCCAACAAGATCGAAGCCGTGCTGGATTGGGAGAGGCCCAAGACAGTTACCAAAGTGAGAAGCTTCTTAGGTTTGGCAGGTTACTATCGGAGGTTCATGAAGGGATTCTCCACGATGGTTCTCCCTTTGACTCGCGTTACCCGAAAAGAGACTCCATTTGTGTGGACTCACGAGTGTGAGGAGTGCTTTCAGGAGTTGAAGGAGAGATTGACGACTTCACCTGTGTTGATCCTTCCTGATCCTGAAGAGCAGTTTGAGCTTTACTGTGATGCTTCTGGAAAGAGGCTGGGTTGTGTTTTAATGCAGTCTGGTAAAGCTGTTGCTTTTGCTTCGAGGCAGTTGAATCCTTATGAGGAGAACTACCCGACTCATGATTTGGAGTTGGCTGTGATTGTTTTTGCTTTCAAGATTTGGATGCATTATCTGTTCGGTATGCAGTTTGCTGTGTTCAGTGACCACAAGAGCTTGAAGTATCTATTTGATCAGAAGGAGCTGAACATGAGACACAGAAGATGGATGGAGTTTCTGAAGGACTACGACTTTGAGTTGAAGTACCATGCTGGCAAGGCCAATGTGGTAGCTGATGCTCTGAGCCGAAAATCCGTGAGTCTATCCAGTTTGACTATGGGTGACTTCGACATCTTAGAGAAGTTTCGAGATCTGAAGGTGACTTCCTTGTTTGGGGGTGCATTTCTCGAGATGGAGACTGTGAGAGTCAGGAATGAGCTTATGGAGAAGATCCAAGAGGCGTAAGTACAGAGAGAGTACCTGGACTACGTGAAGAACCAAGACGGTGTGACTTGGAATGAGGATGGACTTCTGTTGTTTCAAAAGCGGATTGTGATTCTTCGAAATCCTTTGACCGAAGAGGTTATGGCAGAGGCCCATAAGGGCCAGTTTACTGTTCACCCTGGTGCAACAAAGATGTATCAAGACCTGAAGAGGAGTTTCTAGTGGCCAGGAATGAAGAAGGTCATAGCTGTGTATGTGTCCAAGTGTTTGATTTGCCAGAAGGTGAAGATAGAACACCAGAAGCCGTCCGGTAAACTTCAACCTCTTGAGATTCCGGAATGGAAATGGGAGAGCATTTCCATGGACTTCGTTGTGGGTTTGCCGAAGACTCAGGTTGGCTGCGACTCTATATGGGTCATTGTGGACAGACTGACGAAGTCTGCCCATTTTCTTCCAGAGAAGGTGACCTTCACTACAAAGCATATGGCCAAACTGTATGTTCGCGAGATCGTGAGGCTTCACGGGGTGCCCGTTGTAACACCCCGTGTTAACCCGGTTTGTTAACATGTCATCGTATTAAGCCTCGCTTAATTTAAAAATGCGGAATATCTTTTTCTTTTCAATTATGACGTCATTATACTTAGCCAAGTTGATTACTTAATCATTTTCATAAAAACATTGCCTGTATGTAGATTGCAAGACAGCTAACCGAAATACCTCATGATATATAATAAAAGTGAGTATCTAAAGTCACGGATCCACAACACGTAGTCCGGAAAATATCTTGATACATTATACCACTAATGTCTGAAAACGTAAAGACGAGTCAATATGGCATGAACAATCCCCATGCTCACCAAATAAGGCAACATAGCCCCAACAGCAGTCTCAACAGCAACAACATAATCATAACTGAGAATAAAAGCATAATAACAGCTCATCATAACAGCATCAAAATATAACAGCAATCTCAGCATGCACCAGTCAACTAAGCTCCGGCCTCCTGCCGCCTGAGGTATCAACCCCAACATTACCTGAACCTGAAATGGTGCCCCAAACGTGGGGTGAGATCTCTAAAAAGAAATCTCAGTAAGACAAGGGGTCCTCAAGGATCTTTCACCCCAAGCTCACTTATATGTGCAGTATAAGTTCTAAAACAGTTCATCAATTTAAGTTCCAAAACAGTGCAATGCAGCAGATAATCATGTCATGTGTGTTCTAACAATTCTACTGATCAGAGAAGTGCAGGAATACGTCTATTACCCACACAGTACTAGCCCATGCTGTATCAGCCCATGTTGTACCCACCCAAAGGACCACCCCATGGCTTCCCTTTAAGGCAAACACCACATAAATATCATACAACAATTGCACTTAATAGCTCCATAGCATTTCAATAAAACAGTACATGAAAACACATCATGCATATAACCATCCCCCCATGGGAAATGGTGGAACCAACAATGGCTAAACCGAGGACACGAAAGCTTACCTTGCAAGCTAACAATCCACAGCCAAGAGTCCACATACCTCAAAGCCCAAACACAGCAGGTCACAATCTGATTTTGGACCAGCAAGCATATCAATATTCATAGCTCATAAGCATAACATACAGACTACGTTTTCCTTTTACGATTTACGTCTTAAGGCTTCCCACAAAGCCATAAGCCCTTAATCCCTTGATTCTGACTTAGTTAAGTATTTACAGAAGTTCAACTCCATCAAAATAGGGTCCACAAACCCATATATCAGTTCTGTATGAACAGTACCTTACTGTTCCTCGAAATTCTAGAATATACGGATACATGACGGGGGCATATCCGGATATCTCACTGGCCATATGCGGATATCAATATCCGTATATCTCACTGGCCCTATCATGATATCAATATCCGGATATTCATATCCGGATATCAATATCCGGATATTTGTCGACCAAATATCCGGATATTTCACGACAGAATGCAGTTTCTGCATTTCGCGAAGATATCCATCGAAGGTCCAACTTTTACCAATTAAATACGTTCAAAACTCCATTTTTAGGTCTATACAGGTTCATACACATGTTAGTTACTTGTTTAACCCATTTACATGCAAAGACACCACCTTTAAACCCTTTAAACTCAGGATCATGGTAGGGAACTTACCCAAGCCTTCAAAACAGAGGCAACAAAGGCTCTTAGAGCTCACCAACAGCTCCTCAAACTCAAACCAAGAAAGAGTACGAAAGTGGACCAACAAAGTTTGGTTCTTGCACCCAAAGGTCACTCCTTGGCACCACAAATGCCAAGCCAAAGGTCCACACCCACTCTAAGCTCAAAGTCAGCACCTATTCTCACCAAGGCAATAGCAAGAACTCAGAAAAACAACCCATTTTTCCTTCCCAAGGCTAGAATGCACTCACCCATAGAGTTTTAATGAAGAACCCAAGAGGAAATGAGGTCTCTTGGTGTCTCATATGGAAGGAGAAGGAGGTGGCAAGGTGGCTGGTGTCTCACCCTCAGCAAACTCACGTAGGAGAAATATATGGCCTAGGGTTTTGCGCCATACTTTAGTATATATAGTCACTTAAACCATAAACGCACAGTATTAGCATAATTCATTACGCGTAGCATTTTAATCCTTAACTTTGGAATCTTAACCTACTCATTTTTCTATGATTTTTCATATTTTTATTTTATTTTTCGGAGTACCTTTCTGGTATGCGCTTTTCCATCCAGTAACAGTTCTGGCACCAGATCTCATTATTTTAACTTGAAACTTGTTTTACATGTCCTATATAATATTCTAGGAATATTCATGCACTTATTATAATTTTACGGGATACTTCACCGGTACACATTTATACCGGGTAGCAGGACCGGTATCTGCACTTTTCGTCCAAAAAGCGACTTTCAGCGTTCTTACTCACTTACTATAATTATTAAAGCCTCATAATAACGATGCAGTTTCTTACATTCACCCCACCTTTTTAAGGATTTTGTCCTCAAAATCAGAAACATATCTGTATTGGAAGTCGGGATACTGTCGGAGAAGCTCTTCCTCTCTCCCCCAAGTGCACTCCTCGGGAGTACGCCCAGTCAACTGTACCTTGACCATCAGAATGATCTTGCTCTTCAGCTGCTTCTTGCCGCGATCGAGAATGCTGAGTGGTCCGACGGGAGTCTTTAGGTTCTCCCGAACCTCCACATCATCCGATTGCACTACGTGCGAAGGATCCTCTATGTATCTCCGAAGCTGAGACACGTGAAACACGTCGTGGATGTTGGCCAAGTTCGGAGGCAAGGCAAGCCGGTAGGCAACATGTCCTACTCTTCCAAGAATCTGGTATGGCCCAATAAACCGCGGGCTCAGCTTCCTCACTCTGAGGGCCTGACCAACACCGGTGACAGATGAAAGTCTCACAAACACATGCTCACCCTCACTGAACTCCAGTGGACGATGCTTGACATCGTAGTAGCTCTTCTGGCGATTCTGCGCCTGCTTCAATTTTTCCCGGATCATCTGGATCTGCTGGGTAGTATCTTGGACAAAGTCCAAACCAAAAAGCTCCTTGTCTCCAACCTCAGACCAGCAGGTAGGAGTCCGACACCTCCTACCATACAGTGCCTCGTAGGATGCCATGCCCAGGCTAGCATGGAAACTATTGTTATACAAGAATTCCACCAACAGAAGGTACCTATCACATGCTGAATGGTCTGCTCAGTCTGCCCATCAGCCTGAGGGTGATAGGCCGTACTCAGTCTTAACTGCGTACCAAAAGCCTCCTGCAGCGCCTCCCAGAACCGAGATGTGAACTTCGAGTCTCTATCACTGATGATACTCTCGGGCACCCCGTGAAGCCTCACAATCTCGCGAACATAAAGACGGGCCAACTGCTCTGTAGTGAAACTCAACTTCACTTTAAGAAAATGGGCAGATTTGGTCAATCTGTGCACAATGACCCAAATAGAGTCATAACCAGCCTGAGTCTTCGGCAATCCCACCACAAAGTCCATGGAAATGTTATCCCACTTCCATTCTGGAATCTCAAGAGGTTAAAGCTTAGCAGACGATTTCTGGTGTTCTATCTTCACCTTCTGGCATATAAGACACTTGGACACATAAACCGCTATATATTTCTTCATGCCCGGCCACCAAAAATTTCTCTTCAAATCCTGGTACATCTTCGTAGCACCAGGGTGGACTGTAAACTGGATCTTGTGGGGCTCTGCCATAACCTCTTCGGTCAAGGGACCTCGAGGAACAACAATCCTCTTCTGGAAAGTCAACAAACCATCCTCGTTCCAGGATACACCATCCTAATTCTTCACATAGTCAAGGCATTCTCTCTGAACTTGCGCCTCTTTAATCTTTTCCCTGAGCTCATTTTCCACTCGTACTGTTTCCATTTCGAGAAGTGCACCCCCAAATAAAGAGGTCACTGTCAAATCTCGAAACTGCTCAATGATGTCATAATCCCCCTTGGTCAAACTGGATAGACTCCCGGATTTCTGACTCAGAGCATCAGCTACCACATTGGCCTTGCCAGGATGGTACTTCAGCTCAAAGTCGTAGTCCTTCAAATATTCCATCCATCTCCGCTGTCTTATGTTCAGCTCCTTCTAATCAAACAGATACTTCAAGATCTTATGGTCACTGAACACAGCAAACTTCATGCCATAAAGATGATGCCGCCAAATCTTGAAGGCAAACACAATAGCAGCCAACTCTAAGTCATGAGTCAGGTAGTTCTCCTCATGAGGCTTCAACTATCTCGAAGCATAAGCAATCACTCCGCCCAGCTGTATCAACACACAACCCAGCCCCTTTCCTGAGGTGTCAGTATACAACTCAATCTCCTCAGCAGGATCAAGAAGGACCAACACAGGTGCAGTCGTCAGTCTTTCCTTCAACTCTTGGAAACATTCCTCACACTCATGAGTCCATACGAATGGCGTCTCCTTCCGAGTGAGGCGAGTCAAAGGTAGGATCAGCATGGAGAATCCATTGATAAACCTCCTGTAGTAACCGGCCAAACCCAAAAAACTCCTCACCTCGGTGACCGTCTTGGGCCTCTTCTAGTCTAGCACGACCTCTATCTTGTTCGGATCAACTGCAACTCCCTTTGCAGATATCACATGACCCAGAAACTTCACAGACTTGAGCCAAAACTCACATTTTGAAGGCTTAGCATATAGCTTTTTCTCCTTCAACACTCGCAACAAAATCTTCAAGTGCTCAGCATGCTCCTCCTCCGTCTTGGAGTATATCAAGATATCGTCAATGAAGACGATCACGCACTGATCCAGATACGGCTGGAAATCCTGTTCATGTAATCCATGAACACTGCAGGTGCATTGGTGAGTCCAAACGGAATCACCAAATACTCATAATGACCGTATCTCGAGCGAAATGCGATCTTCGGGAGATCCTCCGTCTTTACCCAGATATGATGGTATCCGGATCGAAGATCAATCTTCGAATAAACACAAGCACCCTTAAGCTGATCCAACAAATCATCAATCCGTGGAAGGGGATACTTGTTCTTGATTGTCACCTTGTTCAACTGCCTGTAGTCGGTGCACAATCGCATGGTTCCATCTTTCTTTTTCACAAAAATGACCCCGGCTCCCCATGGAGACACACTCGGCCGAATGAAGCCTTTCCCTGAAAGGTCCTTAATGTGCTTCTTAAGCTCAGCCAACTCCGGTGGCAACATCCGATATGGAGCTAAGGAAATAGGCCCCACACCAGGCAACAAATCTGTGGAGAACTCTATCTCCCGCTGTGGTGGAAACTCAGGAATCTCCTCAGGAAACACCTCAAGGAATTCACCCACCACAGGAATGCCAGTGAGATCCTCCTGTGTCCCTCTCACCAAACCCCCCAACATGACATAGCCAAATGCCCCTGCTCTCAAGGCCTTCCTTGCTTGCAGGACTGAAATGAACGACGAGGAACTGGCTGTGGACTCACACGGAGACATCACCACTTTCTTGGCACAGCAATCAATCAACGCACAGTTTTTGGACAGCTAATTCATGCCCAAAATAATCTCAAGGTTGGCCATCAACAATCCTATCAGATCCACCGAGAACTCACGACCATCCCACTGAAACGCCACATCGTGATGAACAATGGAAGAATCACACCTTTCTCCGATGGCGGTGGTCACCTGCAACGGTGGAGAAAGAATAGACATGGGCAACTCAAGCCCCACAGCAATCGGGGTAGCAATAAATGAATGCGTAGCTCCGGAGTCAAATAATAGATCAACTGAAGATCTACCAACTGTAATAGTACCTCTCACAAGGTTCAGAGTTCGGTCCGACTGCTGACGATCCAAGGTATACACTCGCCCCGTGGCAGGTGGCAAAACAGGTGCCGCTGATGGTGGAAGGGGAACCATCTGAAGTGGAACTGCCAGAACTGCAGCAGCTCTCGCCGTCGACGACGGACACTCTCTAGCATAGTGGCCCTCCTTGCCACACTGGAAACAAATAGTCTGTCTGGTAGCACACGGCCCCAAATGATTCCTCCCACATCCCGTACATCTGGGAGGCGGAGGTCTCGCTGCACCCCCGGCGTAAATGTCCTCTTGAACTAGCCAGGCATCTGCCTAGCAGCCAACTGCTTTCCTTTACCTTTTCCAGCAAACTTCCTGTCTTTCCAGGAAGTGGAACCACTTGTTCCCTTCGGCTCATCAACCTTGGCCCTCTTGGCCTTTCTCGTAATGCAGACATCCTCTATGTCTTTACACTACTGTACTAGTGTACCAAAGTCTCGGGACGCAGCTCCAGTAAGATGCTCTGCAATGACCTCACTAAGTCCCCTACGGAACGTAGCATCCAGGAATGTCTGAGGAGGCATCACCATCCGAAAATGCGAAAACTTGACCAGCTCATTAAACTTGGCCACGTACTCGTCCACCGACATAGAGCCCCCCTGTACCAATCTGTCAAATTCCCCCTGTTTCCTCTCCTGCGCATCCATAGGAAAGTATCGACCAAGGAAACAAGCCTCGAAGAATGGCCACGTCATCATATGACCCAACATCTCAAAAACACGTGCAGTGTTTGTTCACCATTCATGAGCATCGCCCTCCAGCATATAGGTGGCAAACATGAGCTTCTGCGGTTCCGTAAACTGCATCACCCTGAAGATCTTGTCCACGGCCTGCAACCATCGGGCAGCAGCAATGGGATCAGAAAGACCATCAAAAGAAGGTGGCTTATGCTTACGGAAAGCATTCAGCCGGCGGTCGATCTCGTCTCTATCCTCGACGAGCATAGGGACAACTTGCATGGCCCCCGTAAGATGACTGCCCTCACCCACCTGACTCTGGGTGTCGTCATGAAGACTAGGTAGAGGTGGAGGCGGTGGCGGTGGAGGTGGTGGCGGAGGAAACTGGCCAACAGCAGGACCAACCCTCATCTCCTCTAACATGACCCTCATCATAGTCATGTTCGCCAAATGGTTGGCCTCCAATACATCCTCAGTGGCCTTCCTGTTCGCCTCTCTGACGGCGTCCAGCATAGCCTGGTTTGCCATTCTCATGGCCTCCTGGTCGGCTTGTCGGGTCGCCTGCATTTCAGCCAATGCAGCCAAGACAGGATCAGGTTGACCCTCATTAATACCTTGGTTCCTCCTTGGTTGCACCATGACTCTGCACAAGTTACACAAAGAATGAGTTAATCAGGCCCACGCAATGTGGTCACGTATGCATTATCATAATCAAACCAGACAGAGAGAACACAAGATACGGACTCACAGCAAACATCCTAAGTCATTGCAACACATACAGGCTTTTCCCTAGAAAGTGCTCTGATACCATAAAATGTAACACCTCGTGTTAACCCGGTTTGTTAAAAATGCGGAATATCTTTTTCTTTTTACTTAATCATTTTCATAAAAACATTGCCCGTATGTAGATTGCAAGACAGCTAACTGAAATACCTCATGATATATAATAAAAGTGAGTATCTAAAGTCACGGATCCACAACACGTAGTCCGGACAATATCCTGATACATTATACCACTAATGTCTGAAAACGTAAAGACGAGTCAATGTGGCATGAACAATTCCCATGCTCATCAAATAAGGCAACATAGCCCCAACAGCAGTCTCAACAGCAACAACATAATCATAACTAAGAATAAAAGCATAATAACAGCTCATCATAACAGCATCAAAATATAACAGCAATCTCAGCATGCACTCGTCAACTAAGCTCCGGCCTCCTGCCGCCTGAGGTATCAACCCCAGCATTACCTGAACCTGAATTGGTGCCCCAAACATGGGGTGAGATCTCTAAAAAGAAATCTCAGTAAGACAATGGGTCCTCAAGGATCTTCCACCCCAAGCTCACTTACATGTGCAGTATAAGTTCTAAAACAGTTCATTAATATAAGTTCCAAAACAGTGCAATGCAGCAGATAATCATGTCATGTGTGTTCTAACAATTCTACTGATCAGAGAAGTGCAGGAATACGTCTATTACCCACACAGTACCAGCCCATGCTGTACCCACCCCAAAGGACCACCCCATGGCTTCCCTTTAAGGAAAATACCACATAAATATCATACAGCAATTGCACTTAACAGCTCCATAGCATTTCAATAAAACAATACATGAAAACACATCATGCATATAACCATCCCCCCATGGGAAATGGTGGAACCAACAATGGCTAAACCGAGGACACAAAAGCTTTCCTTGCAAGCTAACAATCCACAGCCAAGAGTCCACATACCTCAAAGCCCAAACACAGTAGGTCACAATCTGATTTTGGACCAGCAAACATATCAATATTCATAGCTCATATGCATAACAAACAGACTACGTTTTCCTTTTACGATTTACGTCTTAAGGCTTCCCACAAAGCCATAAGCCCTTAATCCCTTGATTCTGACTTAGTTAAGTATTTACAGAAGTTCAACTCCATCAAAATAGGGTCCACAAACCCATAGATCAGTTATGTATGAACAGTAACTTACTGTTCCTCGAAATCCAAGAATATCCGGATACATGACGGGGGCATATCCGGATATCAATATCCATATATCTCGCTGGCCATATCCGGATATTTATATCTGTATATCCATATCCGGATATCAATATCCGGATATTTGTCGACCAAATATCCGGATATTTCGCGACAAAATGCAATTTCTGCATTTCGCGAAGATATCCACTGAAGGTCCAACTTTTACCAATTAAATATGTTCAAGATTCCATTTTTAGGTCTATACAGGTTCATACACATGTTAGTTACTTGTTTAACCCATTTACATGCAAAGACACCACCTTTAAACCCTTTAAACTCATGATCATGGTAGGGAACTTACCCAAGGCTTCAAAACAGAGGCAACAAAGGCTCTTGGAGCTCACCAACCGCTCCTCAAACTCAGACCGAGAAGGAGTACGAAAATGGACCAACAAAGTTTGGTTCTTGCACCCAAAGGTCACTCATTGGCACCACAAATGCCAAGCCAAAGGTCTACACCCACTCTAAGCTCAAAGTCAGCACCTATTCTCCCCAAGGCAGTAGCAAGAACTTAGAAAAACAACCCATTTTTCCTTCCCAAGGCTAGAATGCACTCACCTATAGAGTTTTCATGAAGAACCCAAGAGGAAATGAGGACTCTTGGTGTCTCAAATGGAGGGAGAAGGAGGTGGCAAGGTGGCTGGTGTCTCACCCTCAGCAAACTCACGTAGGAGAAATGTATGGCCTAGGGTTTTGGGCCATACTTTAGTATATATAGTCACTTAAACCATAAACGCACAGTATTAGCATAATTCATTACGCTTATCATTTTAATCCCTAACTTTGGACTCTTAACCTAATCATTTTTCTATGATTTGTCATATTTTTATTTTACTTTTCGAAGTACCTTTTCGGTACGCGCTTTTCCATAGCCAGTATCAGTTTTTGCACCAGATCTCATTATTTTAACTTGAAACTTGTTTACATGTCCTATATAATATTCTAGGAATATTCATGCACTTATTACAATTTTCTGTGATACTTCACTGGTACGCATTTATACCGGGTAGCAAGACCGGTATCTGCACTTTTCGTCCGAAAAGCGACTTTCCGCGTTCTTACTCACTTACTATAATTATTAAAGCCTCATAATAATTATTAGGGTCAATTATGAAATTATTTCCTAATTCTCACATTTAATTAATTAATTTCCTTAATTAATGGTGCGGATTCTTACACCCGTGAGTATCATTAGTGATAGGGACCCGAAGTTCACATCTCGATTCTGGGAGGCGCTGCAGGAAGATTTTGGAACTCAGTTGAGACGGAGTACAGCCTATCACCCTCAGACTGATGGACAGATTGAGAGGACCATCCAGACTTTGGAAGACATGTTGCGGGCTTGCACGTTGGAGCAGGGTTCGGCATGGGATAGGTACCTTCCGTTGGTTGAGTTTTTGTATAACAACAATTTTCATGCTAGCCCGGGCATGGCACCCTACGAGGCGTTGTACGGTAGGAGGTGTCGTACTCCTACTATTGGTCTGAGGTTGGGGATCGTGAGTTGTTTGGCTTGGACTTTGTCCAAGATACCACCCTGCAGATCCAGATGATCAGGAAAAAGCTGAAGCAGACGCAGAATCACCAGAAGAGTTACTACGATGTCAAGCATCGTCCACTGGGGTTCAGTGAGAGTGAGCACGTGTTTGTGAAACTTTCACCTGTCACCGGTGTTGGACGGGCACTCGGAGTGAGGAAGCTGAGCCCACGATATATTGGGCCATACCAGATCCTTGGTAGAGTAGGACCTGTTGCCTACCGGCTTGCCTTACCTCCGAACTTGGCCAACATCCATGACGTGTTTCACGTGTCTCAGCTTCGCAAGTATGTAGCGGATCCTTTGCACGTGGTGCAACCGGATGATGTGGAGGTTCGGGAGAACTTGAAAACTCCCATCGGACCACTCAAGATTCTCGATCGTGGCGAGAAGCAACTGAGGAGCAAGATCATTCTGATGGTCAAAGTGCAATAGTTAGGAAGGACTCATGAAGAGTGTACCTGGGAGCAAGAGGACGAGCTTCTCCGGCAGTATCCCGATTTCCAAGACAGGTATATTTTGACTTTGAGGACAAATTCCTAAAAAGGTGGGGTGAATGTAAGAACGTGCACCGTTAATTAAGGAAGTTAATTATTTAAGAGTAAATACCCTTTTTAGTCCTCAGCAAATTTCACGAGGCCCGTTTTAGTCCCTAGCAAATAAAAAGGCCCATCATGGTCCCTATGAAATTCAAAATGGTCCCATTTAGTTGAAATTGTGGTCCCTCACAAATTCAAAAAAGACCCATATTAGTCCCTAAAAGGACTAAAATGGGTCCATTTTGAATTTTTTAGAGACCACGATGGGCCTTTTTATTTGCTAAGGACTAAAGCGGGTATCGTGAAATTTGCTAAGAACAAAAAATGGTAGAGTAAATACCCTTTTTGGTCCCTGGCAATATCTACGAAATCTTTTTTAGTCCCTGGCAATAAAAAAGGACCAAATTGGTCCCTAAAATTATGAAAAAAGGGCCACATTAGTCCTTATGTCAACTCCCCCATCACTAACGTGGCCCTTTTTACATACTGTTAGGGACCAATTTGGTCCTTTTTTATTGCCAGGGACTAAAAAGGATTTCGTAGATATTGTCAGGGACCAAAAATGGTGTTTACTCAAAATGGTATTTACTCATTATTTAATTATGTGAAATTAGGAAATAATTCCATAATTGACCCTAATAAGTGTTATGAGGCTTAAATAATTATAGTAAGTGAGTAATAATGTTGAAAGTCTCTTTTCTGACAAAAAGTGAAGATACCGGTTCTGCTACTCGGTATAAATGTGTACCGATGAAGTATCCCGGAATATTATAATAATTGCATGAATATTTCTAAAATAATATTTAGGACTGTGATTTCAAGTTTCAAGTTAAAATAATGAGAACTGATGCCAGAACAGATACTGGCTATGGAAAAGCGCATACCGGAAGGGTGCTGCGAAGAATATAATAAAAATATGACAAATCTTGTAAAATTGAGTAGGTTCAGAATCCTAAGTTTGGGATTAAAATGCTAAGCATAGCTATTAATGTGTGTTTAATACTGTGTGTTTAATACTTAAGTGACTATATATACATTATTTGGCACTAAACCCTAGGCCATACTAGTCTTCTACGTGAGTCTTTGGGTGGCTGGTCAGCTGGTGCTATGCTCCATTGGTCTTCTTCTTCATTTCTTGAGCCAAGTTGTCACCTTTGCTTGATTTCTTCATCTCTAAACACTTGAGCCTTGTGTGAGTGGGCATTGTGAGGGTGTGAGGGTGCTTCATTCTCTGTGTTGAACCTTCGTGAGTATTGGGCAGGGGCTAACTTCATAGTGAGGGTTAAAGGAACCATTGTTATGATGTTTTGATGTTCAAGGCGTGACCTTTAGTGTAAAAGAACCACTCTTGATCATCATTTTTGTGTGCTTGTGTGTGCTGGACTTTGGGAGCTTCAAGTGAGCTCCAAGAGCATCATCCTTTGCTGTTTTGAGCTAGTGGTGTGATCATCATCTTTGTTCTTGAGTTTAATGGTTTAAAAATGGAACCTTGATGCATGTAATGGATTAAAGTTGATAACTTAACGTTGGGTAATGTTTAACACACCTTAAATCGCATGTTTAAGCTTCTGGATGCTTGAAATGAACCACCTTTGGGAAGGATATCTCGCGAAATGCAGAACTGCATTTTGTCGTGAAATATTCGTATATTGATATCCGGATATGGGGATATGAATATCCGGATATTGATCCGGATATTGGCAGAGAGATATCCGGATATGCCCCCGACAGATATCCGGATATTCTGGGTTTTCGAAGAACAGTAGCGTACTGTTCATACAGAACTGATCTATGGGTTTGTGGACCCTAGTTTGATGAAGTTGAACTTCTGTAATAACTATCTAAGTCAGAATCTAAGTGATCAAGGGCTTGTGACTTTATGAGAAGCCTTAAGACGTAAAACGTAAAGAGAAACGTTGTCTTTATATTTATGCTTATGAGTTATGTTTGTTGATATGATTGCTGGTTCAAATCAGATTATGATTCTGCTGTGTTTGGACTTTGAGCATTGGTTGGACTCTTGGCTTGGATAGTTAGCTTGCAAGGTAAGCTTTCGTGTCCTCGATTTAGCCATTGTTGGTTCCACCATGTCCCATGGGGGTATGGTTATATGCATGTTGTGTTACATGCTTTGATATTTGAAATGCTTTTTAGCTGTTAAGTGCAAATGCTTATGATATGTATGTGGTGTTCACCCAGTGGAATGTAATCCTAAGGGTAGGTACGACAGGGCGCGTACTGTGTGGGTAATAGACGTATTCCTGCATTTCTCTGGCCAGTAGATTATAGCAATGACACACATGACATGATTATCTGCCATTTTACACTGTTTTTTGAAATGATGTTGATAAACTGCTTTTGAACTTATATTGCACATGTAATTGAGCTTGGTGTGGAAGATCCGTGAGGACCCCTTGTCTTACTGAGATTTCTTGTTTAGAGATTTCATCCCACGTTTGGGGACGCTTATTTCAGGTTCAGGTAACTTGGGGGCTGATGCCTCTGGAGGTAGGAGGCCGGAGCTTAGTTGATGATATTACTGTTTATATGCTGACATGGTTGGATGCTGGATATATCTGCTGTTGTTATGTTTTTAGCTTGCTATCATTATGTTGCTATCGTTGAGACTTCTGTTGGGCTTGTGCCTTATTTGGGTGAGCATTGGGATTGTCCATGCCACTTTGATTTCTATTATGTTTAAGTTTAACTGAGTTGTATAAACTATCAGGGATGTCCGGTCTACGTGTTGTAGTTCCGTGACTAGAGACATATTTATGTTATTTAATTGATGAGGTATTTCAGTTAGTTGTCTTTTGCAATTTACATACAAGCTTTGAAAATGATTAAGTAATCAAGTTGGTAATGATTAATGACGTCATAATTGAAAAGAAAAAGATATTCCGTATTTTTAATTAAGCGCAGCTTAATACGATGATATGATAACATTACCGGATATATACGGGGTGTTACAGGAACCCTCATCCTCATCCACATGCATATGATCATGGAAGGACACAATACTGGACCAAGAAGACTGAGTCATCAATGGTAGCATGCTTTCGACCATCATAATCACAAGGGGTACGTCACGCTCCTGACGTAAAACAAGCGCTAATTGGGAGGCAACCTAATAAGTTTTTCAACTTGTTTTTATTAATTTTATATTATTTTTATTCGGTTGATTAATTTTATTTTTATTTGTTTTATTCTTTTTTTTTAAAAAAAAATATTTTTTTATTTTCTTCTCTTTTTCATTTTCTTTATTTTTTATTATTTTTTATTTTAATGTTTTTATTTTTTATTTTTTTTAAAAAAAAATTTAGTACTGTATGCAGATATATACTCTTATTTTGATAATTCTTGTAGGTGTGTGTTCTTAGTTCGCAGAAATTTTGGTTTAGTATTATTGCCGGGGACAACAATATTTTAAATCTGGGGATTGGATGCATATTATGCTTGAACTGAGGAATACACACAAAGGAATATATATGCTTAGCAGTTATTTTCAAATTCAGGGGAGATATCTCAAACCTTTTGAATTTTTTAATTTTTTTAATTTTTTTATTTTTTTAGTTTTCTGTTTTTTGTTCTACTGGTACTGGTGTCTCTGATTTTTGTCCAAGATAGTATGAGCTGAATTGGTTAATAAATCTGAATAAACTATAGGAGGCACAAGTGAAACTGTGAGAATTCATAATAAATTTTCTATCATGACATTGCATTGAACATTATCTAGAGAATATGACTGCACGTTTTTGTGATTTTCTTTATGAGAATTTTTAGATAAAGCTTTGATGTGAAAATTAGGAATTAGATTCTAGCTTGATGCCACAGCTTGTGAGGTTTGAGCCTAAACAGTTAATTTTTTTTTAGAGGCCTCATTGTAGTGGTACTCTAGAACTTGATCTGTTTCTCTGTGATTTATGCATGAGTTGAAATGATAAAGACATTTCTGTTCTATTAATACTTGGCCAAATAGTCCACCTGAAAAAAAAATTCCATTGCTAGCCCCTTTGAGCCTTAGACTGATTATTTGTTCAATTTCTCATAAATTACTTAGCTTATATTCCTGTAGACTCATCCTTAAATTAGATTGAAATACTGATGATCAAAGAAAATTTAAGGTGAAGTGCTCCATTGAAAGTTAAGTGAAAAAAAGGAAAATAGTACCTCAAATGAAAAAGAAATCTGTCTGAGAAGAGGGTGTGCAAAGGAAAAGAAAGAAATTGTGAAAGAAAAATTCTGCTATAAATTATTAGCAAGTAGGAAGAAAAAGGTGGTGGAAAAAGGAATAAAAATCTTGAATTAAAAGGAAGAAATAATGAAATATTGTTTGAGAGTTGACTGAACCTTGAATTAAATTAAATGTGTTTCAATCTCATCAACGTATGAACCAATATAAACCTTTATTTTTACAATAATAAAATCCCTTACTTGAGAAAAATTGTTGCATTGTCGAGGATGATATATTATGTGCACCTATGAGTTAAACATTAAATAGTAGTTGATTTCTTGACTATCTGATAACAAATGAGAAAGTATAAACGAAAGCAATAAGCAATTACAAATTGACAATGACACATCCCATGTTTTGTAATTATCAGTCACACTGCAATTCATAACTAATTAATCCATAGAATCAGGTCCCCAAACACTACAAATTGACATAGACAACGCCAAAGCTTTGATGCTGGAGTTTAAGGGCAAGAAAATCTTAAGAGCTGATTTTCGATCATGCACATTTTGATTTGAAATTCAAGGAACCCTAACCATTGACAGCAAAATCAATTTCAAAAATCGAGTTGTAAAGAAATCGATATACCAAAGAGTGAGGGTGGACATAGTGAAACAGAGAGAAAATGGAGAAGAAAGATTTAGAGAGAGAAGAGAGGATTGAATGGATGTGAGCAAAGAATAGATAGAAAATTGAGGGATAAAGTTTTAAAGAGAGAGACAAGAGAGGTTTGAATAAATATGATTGTAAAAAGGAATGGACAATGAAGAAAACGTTTTAGAGAGAAAGGGAAGACATGTGATAAGATATTAGGACAGTGTGGTGTTCCCCGAAAATGCCACAATGTACATAATTATTGGGGTTTTATTAACCTCCAGAAAATGTCATCCACAAATGACACATTTTTTTAGTGTCTATTAACCATAGTACCCTTCCCATAATGAGCCTACGAGTTGAGCCAACATTATTACCCACACTAGTCAACATTACAGATATCCAAGCCCAAACCAATTGATCACTTAATTAAATGAGCTTTATACTGCACCCCATATAAATCACTACTTAGCCCATTTTATTAAAAGAAAAAAACTACAATTGATTGAAACCCATATTAATTATATAAAAAATTCAAACATTCTCCCACTTTGGTAAAATCAATTGTAAAATTTGAATTAAAAAAAAGTTATTAGAAAACGATAAGCTACGAACTAATTTTTATAACGAGGCCAAATTTTAAGAAAACACATTATCTAAGGTACGATATATGAATATCACTCAATCCAACTAAAGCCAAACAACAATGAATCAGGCGGTGATTACATCATTTATTGATATAAGACCTTCCATGGTCACAAATGTTATTTGATTCCACCAACTAGTCATTAGTGTGGAGTGCAGCAAGAAAATAGCATGTCAAGGTGATCAAACAATAGCCAAACTGCTATTTTCTTTGTCCTCAACTTTCTCTCAAATGCCTTAAAGCTAGAGAAATTTCATGGTTTATAAAAAAATTATCATACAATCAAATATAATGTCAACCACGGGCCGAGTAATTCAATCAACACCAAGTTTCATGGCATCATTATGTCTCGAACTCCAATATAGTGACAACCACAGACATGATGGTTCCAATGACATTAAGTTCCAAAATTTTGCAATTGATATGTAGAAGCATATATACGCGAACACATAAAAGCAAAAACAATGCATTATCAATTGCTCTAATGATCAAGTGTCCTAAATAAATAAATTTTTTATATTCAAACTCCCAAGTACATCAAAGCAACTCACAACGCCAATGTTTTTCACTTGCATTTAAAAAATAAAACCATGGGCCTAAGTCCTTCAATTAGAAAGTCAGTTAGTATGCTCAATAACTGAGTCATCCACAAAATAAATAAAATTCATAATCAATTAATAACCTAAGAATTTGATATTATTTTTCCATCACCAAAATAAAAATAAATAAAATCTAAGTTTTTCCAAAAATGATATAAAATTCAAAATCCTTCTTAAAGAGGCTTTAAAGAAAGTTCACTTAAAAATAAACATCTTGACCTCAAAAAATTAAGCAAATATCTCTCATTGACTCCACAATAACTTCAAGATCGCACAAAATCAATTATTCTCTCCCTCTTAAAAAAAATGTCGAGTATGTTCTCTACGTTAACTATTTAAGGGCGCAATGCCCTATCAAGATCAAAATGCATAAGGAAAAATCTAAATATCACATCCATTCATTATAATTCAATCCAATCAACAATTCTATTATGGTATTGTTATCATTCATATCAAAAGTATATTCATTATATTAAAGCAATTATATTAATTATGGGCAATAAATAATTTTAATGAAATAGTTAATACAGTATAAACTCTCCTTTTGGAAGAGTAACTAATATACAATTATTTCATATTATTTAAAATTTTATCTCAATGTAAATTTCAAAAAATGCGGGTACAATAACCCGCTTTGGGCAGGTGACCACAAACAATAATTATTTATATTTTTTGGTTATCTCAAACAATAATTTTTATCAATAAAGAACTCCGACAATTCACAAATAATGTTCTGAATAATCATGCCCAAATAATATGAAAAACCTTATAACGTGTTTTCAAAATTCTTATTGTATTTACTAAACTACAATTTATCCCACAAATTTCAATCCTCGATATCAACAACTACGTACCTTAGCTAACTAATCAAACTTAATTGATAGAGTACCTAAAATCTAAACTAAATTAGGTAGTAAGTACTAACATTATAATTACCATAATCTATAATAATTTTTTCATTAATTATAATTTGACATGAACATATATATTTATGTGTCAAGAAATTAAAATAAGTATTTTAAGAACGCTGAACATGAAATTAGCAAAACACACTTACAAATTGATTCAAAGAAAAAAAATAGAATAATACAATAGGAATGCATCTGAACAAACTACAGGGCAAGAAATAATTTCAATTAAAGCAAGATATCATAATGAGATAAACATAATAGTGCATTCCTCTTTAGGTAAAATGCACTAACCAAGATTGTAACCAAGGTCAAAACCTTGAATGGGTTAATCAATGAGTACAACAGGTTGCCATATAAAAGTCAACATAATAATATATTCCCGTCAGGTAGAATACACAAACCAAAGTCTAAACCAATATCACTTAACTAATTGGGCTTTATACTACATCCCCATATATATAATGACTTAGCTCAAATTTTATTAAAACAAGAAAAATACAGTTGATTTTAACCCACAGTAATTACAAAAAATTATAATAGTATAAACTAAACTACCATTCAAGGCAATTCCATCAGTTTGTGATATTCAGCTAGAGCCCACATTGGAAAAATATTTCGATACATTGCAAAATGGATAAGGCAATTCCTCAAGAATACGCCTGTGCATTCCTGCCATAAATTTATTAAAGAAATAATTAATAACTAACAAGTATCTTATGTATTGTATGGATATTTGTTATTTCGGATAAAAATAAAACTAAGAATTTAAAAAATATTTAAAAGAAAAAATTAAAATTAAATATGAGATATATATAATCAATTCATGTAAAACTTTAAAAATATAGATCAAAAGAGAAGAAATATGTAAATTATAATTTTTTTGAATATGCATAATTAATTCAAAGAATTTGAATTTACTTCTTTTAAAAAAAATTAAGAATAACTTATGTATACTAAAAGATTTAACTATCCTTAAAAAGAATTGCAGTGGGTACAATAACCCCCTTTGGGCAGGTAACCGCAAACATTAATTTTTATCAATAAAGAACTCCGACAATTCACAAATAATGTTCCGAATAATCATGCCCAGATAATATGAAAAACCTTATAACTTGTTTTCAAAATTCTTATTGTATTTACTAAACTACAATTTATCCCACAAATTTCAATCATCAATATCAACAACTACGTACCTTAGCTAACTAATCAAACTTAATTGATAGAGTACCTAAAATCTCTCGATTTTGGTTTCTTCTTCCCGTGGGTTGCTTTTTTGCTACCTCTTGCCCTATTTGAAGGTCAAATTCTCTCTCTCTAAATATCAATTTATGCAAGATGTGTTGTTGAGCTTTGCTTAATTAGTATTTTTCCTTTTTTTTATATCTTAAACCTTTTCTAACTTCGGCTTTTGCACAATTTTTTTTCCAATTTATAATTACAAGGCTCTCTTAGTTTGTGTTATGGACCAAGACTTTAACGAGGACCCTATTTGAGAATCATGACAATGTGTTGTGTTGTCTTTGGTATTTGTTTCGTTCAAAGCTATTTACAACTTTACATCTTTAGCCATCAAAGTGGGTATGTTGGAGCCTCCGAAATAGCTTTGTTCGTGTGTTCTTGTCCGTTGGCAGAGAAAAACAAAAGCTTTTTAATGTTATGTGATACTATTTAGTAAATAATAATATAGATCAGTATGCTAGAATTCATAACAAATTTTTCCCTAATAAATTTATGTAATTATGATAAATATTTTGATATGTAAATTTTTTTGGCTTGAGCTAAAATTGGAGCCAAGCTCCGCCACTAATGAAGACATACGTAAAAAAAAGTACATCGGGTGGAGCTGTAAGTGGTAAAATATGTCATGACTCATAAGTTGATTCGTAATACGTTATGCCAAAGTACATGTCTTGTCGACTCGTGGGATAAAACAAAAAAAGATCATGTCTAGGTTTGGGAAAATAATACAAATTATTATTGTGTCGTATCTCGGGTTAACTCGTGTGACCTGTATATCAACCACTTATTTTTTTTTTCAAAAAAATACAAAATAAAAGTTGAAATTTTTGTAATTTTGACACTACCAATTGTGAGTCACAGATCAACTTGCGTATTTTATTCAACATTTCTCGTTATTTTTAATTTTTTTTATAAAAAAATCCAATCTAAATTTTTCTGTCTCAACCTATGTGACCCGCGACTAGTCATGTCAAAGTTTCATTTTTTGACACGCTATTGACAACGTGTCGTGTTTGGGTTGAGCAATTTCACCTTCATGCCAACACTTGACATGACATGAACTTGATCCATCGACACGTTTTACCACCTATTATGCTCATATAATGCTTGATCAGTAGTTATGAATAACATCACCTACTATGTTGTTACAAGAGTTCTTCCTATATTTTCTTTTATTTTTTTTAAAGAGATAAAATTGTTTGAATTGGATCAACAGATATAAAATATAAAAATATTAAAATGATATAGAAGAAGTAAACTTGTAGAAAGTAGACTTAAATATAATAAAGTTGGTTTTATATTTTTATAGATCTTAAAATTATTTTGATGTCTATTTAAATATCAATATATAAGATAAGAATATTTGAATTTAAAAATTGGATAAAAAATATATTTAAAATTGATAAAAAGAATTTATTTTCTTACCAATTTGGAAATTTAAAATAAATTTGATGTTTATTTAAAAATTATTAAATACTAAATAAATAAGATAAGAGAAATAAAAATAGGGTTTACAAATTAGATACAAAGTAAATTTAAACAAAAAATGCTTATTTTATTTTTTAGTCAATCTCAAATATATTTGATATCTATTTAAATATCAATATGAATATTATTAAATAAAATTAAATTTATTTTGTAATCAATCCAAGGATTGATTTGAGTGTTTATATTCATATTATATTATATTGTGATTTATGTAATGTGATACATATGTTATGAATATTTTCATTGAATTATATAATTTTTTATTTTAAATTTAAATTTTAAAGTTTATGTAATTTTACTCATCACAAATAATCCTTGCTCCGCCATTAAATGACATCAAAGGGTAGACTGATACCTGTTGTGGCCAATCACCATCTTTCAGTTGAGAATTGATGAGCAACTGTGCTGCATGATGAAGAGGAGTTGGGTCTCTCTTATCCTGCATAGAAATTAGAAAAAAGAAAAAAAATTATTTAACATTTTTTTTTTTGAATTATGATTTGAAGAAAATGAATTAGATCGATCGCAGAGGCAAAAAGTGAATTGCAATTTGCAAGAAATAAAAAGTAGACCTGTCCAGAATGAATGAGAGCCATCAGAGCCCATGCAGTTTGTACAATATTGGTACGATTTCCTTCAAGGGGTACGTATATCTACATCATCCAATTCATCAAGCCATATTCATAAAGGGTAGTTAATTTAAAAATCATTCAATAAATCTATCTATCTACCTTTTTTGGGCATGATAGATGGCTCTCCCCCCACCCACCATCCTCTCTCTGTGTTGCGAGAAGAAACTCGACTGCTTTTCGAATTGCAGTGCAATTGGAGTAAGTCTTGCCACATGCTGCAAGCCCAGCAACAGCAAAGTATGTGCCATAACTGAAGCAAACTCCCCATTTACCATACCATGAACCATCAGTTGTTTGGGTATCCTCAATGAATCGAACTGCATTAATAATGGAATTCTCTATTTCTTTCTTCTTATGCTCTGGATATAGTTTCTTAAACAAAACCAGAGCCTCAATTACCGATGTAGTACATTCAACATATTCATGCTCAACTACCACGTCCTCAAAAAATTCTGTGGGATTGAGCAGCTGAAATGGTTGACATCACAGATTAATTAATTAATAGCTAGTTACCGTTCTTGAAATAAATAAACAAATTTCATTCTTATTAGTTGAGATTAATGACTAAGATTAAAATTGGAGTATATATATATATATATATATATATATATATATATATAGTACGTTATTGCAATATGTTTGTGTGTGTGCATGGATTCTTGAGGTTTATGTCTTACATAGTGAACTAAATCACAATGTGAAGTATGGATTTGTTTCCCAAATTGGTAAAGTGTATGGATATGAAGAAGATAAAAGAGGCAGCGATATAGACCAAAACTCTAAGATATCTCTGTTTAGCCTCAAATATGTTGAGGGTGCACAAGGGAGATGGTGTGTAAGGGCTACGATTTATGACTGTGGAGAAAGTTCAGCACAACAATGGCAACAGATCGAGAAGATGAAGAATAGGAGAGTTAAGACCTCTTTATATACGAAATTAGAGATGCCTTCTCAATGCGCAAGCCGTTATGTAATAATTGTTTCCAACCCTGTAGACCCCACTAGGTGTGAGGCAACATGACCCATGATGTTTAAAGGGTCATGTGTGCAAGGGAAATATGAGGGGGAGGAGCCACGTGTTCCATGTACTAAATGATGGTGGGCCTTCTTGGCAGATTAGGATTTGGCTGGATAGGTCCATCCGCGGACCAGAACAGAAGCCCCCTAGTTTGGTGGTTTACTAAGTCAAAGTGCCAAGGTGTTAGGAGTTTGTTCCAATCATCGGATCATCACATTGGTATTTGGAGGATATAATTCTTTCCTTTAGTTACTTCAGTCAGATTGAATAACTTGTCTTCGAAGCTCCCCAACTTGGTTTTTCGAGAAAGTCCCTTCATTTTTTTGCTCCAATTATAGGCTATTACATCATGGCCACATGGCATTGTGTGATTGATTCATACTTCATCATCGACAATGTTGCAATGATAAGTTGTGTGCAACAGTTATATTAGCTTTTTGGCCTACTGTGAAAAGTCTTCTTTGCCCCTATGTATTTTTACAATTTTATCCTCCTTTTTGGCAGATCCAGCTCTAATTCCATCTTGGATTTTGGGTCTTTTTCTCTTCTTATGCCCATTGAGCTTCAAAGCGTGAGTTGGTCAATCATCAACCACTTCAGTTATTTTAAAGTTAAAACCTTTATGTCTTTCTTCTTCCTTTCACAATTCTCTTCTCTCTTATATCCTTCAATCTGCACGGGTTCTTGAGGTACGGAGCTTTCGCCTTTTTGTACTTTGCTTTTCTTGGCTTAATGTTGCTGCTTTTCCTCCTTATTCTTTTCATGGTGGCTTATTGTTTTCCTCTAGTGTTATTTGGCCTCTGCGTCTAAGTCTGCAACTTCAATTGATCTAAGTTTCAAACTTTATCTCTAGGTGTCGCTTTTGTCCAATATTTTTTTTTCTTTCGCTACTATTTTCTCTTTTTTATTTGGTTTAAGATTGGTAGTCCTCCGAAAAGGTTTTATCTTTTTGGGTTGTTGTTTGTCTTTATTGTGTCATCTGAGAGTATGAGTGAAAGAGGTAGGCTTCTAGGCATATTTGTTCAACGTATTATCACGATGAATCTCACCATTACAACCCACTGAGATACAGGCATCAAGGGGGTTTTAGGAGACACTTCCATCAGTCTACTCACCATAGTGATTCAGGAACAAATAGGAGATATTTTGAAATGCCCATTGAGATATAAGGGATTTTCTTCAATGGGTATTATGGGTTATCCTCCCTTCTTTGAATCCACCTCCAATCAGCACTTCTTATGGGGTGTCTAGGGGGATTTTGGCTGAGGGGGATCAGAGGTTAGATTTACTTTGGCCGAATATAGCTGTAGATATCAGACTTTTCGAGTGAGCCCGACTGGTTGGTTTTCTAGTGACTTTGATTCTTCTTCTTTTTCTTCTATTTGTACATCAGGATTTGTGATATGGCTCCCTGAAGACCCCCTTCCCCAAACCTTCTTGATTAGATGGCCAAGTTCAATGCACATCCAACTGACAGACTCCACCTGACAAAACGCATCGGGGTGAAGAACATGCCCCTAGGGTCTCCCTATGTTCTTTTGCCTCTCAGCCCTAAAGGAATCTGCTACTCATTTGGTCATCAACCCTTCAACTACCAAAGTAGTCATACTCTGCCATGCAGAGGTGATTCCCCCTTCAACAATGAAATCCTAGTTAAGAGGATGCTCGAAGATGAAAGGATACCTTTGTATCTTACATCTAGTGTGGAGGCTGACAAGGATTGGTTTGTTAGCCCTACTGGAAAAGAAGATCGTATCTGCAACGGTCATGATCCAACCAGTAGCCGGTCACACTTCCTTTATATATATATATATATATATGCTTTTTTGTTGATTGCGGAGTTAAGTTGTCATTCACAGCTTTTGAGGAAAACGTCTTTAGCTGGCTATCAGTATCCCCGTCCCAAATACACCTAAGTGCTTGGGCATTCATGCATATGTTTGAGTTAATGACGGAGCTTTTGAAAAACAATCCTACTACATCACTATTTATGCACCTCTATGTTGTGTCTCCTAATAAGAGAAAAATCTAGGCGGTCAAAAGGGACTTGCACTTTTTTGGCTTTTATTCCAATTTTTACAAAAATCTTAAAGAAGAATATTTCAAAATATTTCCCGCCAAATGGGTTGCCATTCCCTTTTTTATGGAGAAGCGGTGAATCTCTATTCCCCCTTTACTAGATTGCCCAACATTAAAATGAGGAAGACAAATTTTACTATGTCCCTAAGGGTAAGTTACTATTCGGGAGCGCATCGCGCTAGCCAATAAAATACTTGAGATATTACGTGCGTTTAATTGTTTCTTTGGCTTTCTAATTGTACCTTTAGTGTTTTGTATTTGTATTTATTATATGTGATTGATTTGCGCATTACTCTATAGGGGAAAGATGGACGTATTCATACTTGCCATCTTGGCGAATGCTGGAAGAAGCAGAAACTCCCTGCACTCAAATTAAGGAAGTTGTCGCCTCAAAGGCATGGTGAGGGAAGATCTTCCTCCTGCCAGTGGTGAAGGAGAGAAAACTATCGCCAGATTAGGCATGAAAGATATTGGACGAGATCGTCGATTGGAAATGATTCCCACTCTTGGATTTACTCTTGTGGAGGATGACGCATCCATGGGGGATGATGTTCTGGTCGTCGAAGAGACTCTTCGTCTAGCTCTAAAGAAGAAGAGTTCTACTTTTACCCGAGCGGATGAGAGTTCGATGAAAATCAAGCGAAAGACGGTCGCTAGGAGCTTTTTGAAATTGGTAATGAGTAACGAAAAGCGAAATTATGACCATTCCTTGGAGCACAAACATCAGTTTCCCAAGAGTGGCTTCGCGTTCAAAGTGTGGATGGTACATATTAAGCGTGCTATTTTTTCCCAAGGTGTTGTTGGGCTGATAGCTATAGAGATCCCTTTGGATGTTTTTGCTGAGAAAAAATAGGTCTGGAGTTCGTCAAAGGTGTCGTTGACTCTGTTCATCTGCAAGGGGCTGCTAATCTTGTGTAGTTATACTATCAGAGGGGTATCAAGGCTAAGCAGCAACTGCACAATCATCTCAACAAGCAAGAAGAGGATAACTTGGTCCAAGAAACCCTCATTAGTGAGCTTGAAACTCTCAAGAAACAAAAGGCCGATGATGACAACTGCATCATGGATCTTAGAGAGAGGCTTACCAAGGTTAAGGTCGACCTCACAAAGGCCATTGAGATATTAAAAAACCTTCGAGTAGAGAAGAAAATGTTTTCTTGGACCAGTGCCAAATTTGAGGAGAGCTTTAACAAAGCCTAACTTGAGATTCATGGTTTAACTAGTCAATGAAAGATCTCAAATAAATAAGTTGATACTTTAAACTTTAAGTTTGAAGCTAGACAAAAAGATATAGATGAAGCGAAGAAAGAGACAGATAAGGTGAACATTGAGGTAAAAACTTCTAGGATATGGTCCGCAAGATCAGTTTTGTAGCTTGCGAAAACATTTTAGCGCAAGTGAGGTTTTTGAACCCCTCAGATAATTAGGAATTCGTTGATCGGCTACACACCGTCCAAGAGGGAAAGATCTTTAATGTTAATGCGGATAAGTCTCCCACCCTACTCTTTGACACTTCATGCTCTCCTACTAAGGAACCTTCCTTCACAACCGATGATGTTCCAGATTTTCCTACAAAAATCGAAAAGCTAGAATAATGGTTTCTTTTGTATTTGTTTTTCATAGTTTAAGTATTTATGGGCTAGTTGGTCAACCCACGATTGATGTAACTCACAAAATTTTTATATACATTAACAACACATTCGATCGGATTATTTATCGACCGTTATTTTAACTTGCTTGTTTGTCTTACAAAAGTCTTTTTTTTTCTTTTCCCATTGTATTGCTTTTACTCACTTTATGCTGCTTTCAAATGATGCCTTTCCTCGAGGGGCTCTTGCTCGGACTTCTTTCCAAGCTTTAAGATATGAAGAAACCTTTTTCGCAGGATGTTCGCTCAGACTCATACTAGGGTTTGGGGATATAAGGGTATTTTGCCCATGGATAATTTGCCCAGATTCGTACTTGGGTTTGGGGATATGGGGACATTTTGCCTATGGAGAATTTTCCCATATTCATTTTGGGATTTGGAGATATAGAGATATTCCCCGTGGAGAATTTGCTCAGATTTGTTCCAGGGCTTGGAGATTTTGACGATATTCCTCGCTTGGACAATTATCGCAGATTCATTCTGGACTTGGAGATTTTGGCGATACTCCTCGCTTGGAGAATTTGCCCAAATTCGTTATAGGGCTTAGAGATTTTGATGATTATTTGGCGAAGAGATTGTTCTTTTTCACCAAGCTCTTGAATAGTTCTCTGGTTGCTGGGTCCATGATAAGAATATACTCTCACGAAGGTGTATGTAAGGAAGGTAGTAGGGATTATATTCTACTAACTTTTGGAGGGAGAAAAGAACACTCTAGGAGGTTAGGTTGGGTGTGAGATGAGAATGTAAAGTGTGTGAGGGTATCTTGGATATCTTTTGGAATTGGGATCCTTTTGGATTTTGGGTGAAAACTCTAGAGCCTCTCGAATTGCTCTAGAAAACAGTATTTTCCTTCTTGTATGTTTACCTTTTATTGCATTTGTCAGTCCTCACAATACTCTATATTGCCCATTATAATTTATATTGTTAAGTCTAGAAATTCAGCAAGAGGAATACAAATTATGGTGAAAACTGTAATAAAAGGTTAAAATACTGGTTTCTAGAGCAATTCGAGAGGCTCCAGAGTTCTCTACCAAATTCCAAAGGGATCCCAATTCCCAAATATTCCCAGATACCCTCACACACTTTACATTCACATCTTATACTCAGTCTAACCTTCTAGAATATTCTATTTTCCCTTCAAAAGTTAGTTATGCCACCTCACTGGTAGAACATAATCCCCTATTACCCTTCTCACATACATCTTCATGAGAGTATATTTCTATCATCCTACTGGTGGTGGTGTGGGTAGAGCCCGAATAGAGGAAACTGAGTGTTTATCTAGTGTCTCCACGTGCCCTTCTGAACTGGATCTTGAATCGATTGAACGGTGCTGCGAGTATTCACCACTATTTTTTATTTGAAGTTTCAAAACTCAAGAAATAATTAGCTAGAACAAAGATTAGAGAATGAGAATCAGAATTTACCGTGTGGTCGTGGGTTCGATTCCCATAAATTGCGGCACTGAACTAAATCAGAGTGTGAAGAATAAATATGTTTCCCAAGTGGGTAAAATATGTTGATATAGAGAAGATAAAGGACGCAGTGGCATATAGACCAAAGCTCTAAGGTATATTTCATTAGCCTTAGGTATGCTGAGGGTGTACAATGGGGATGGTGAGTAAGGGATATAGATTATGGTTATGGAACAAGTTCAGCGAAGCAATAGCAATGAAGAGTAGAATGGGAAAGATGAACAATAGAGGAGCTAGGACCCCTTTAAATAGGAAGTTAGAAATTCCCTCTTAATGCACAAGGCATGAAGCCATAATTGTTTCCAACCTTATGGACCCCACTAGGTGAGAGGCAACATGAACCATGATGTATAAAAGGTCATGCGTGCAAGGGAAATATAAGGGAACACTATGAAGGAGTCACATACTCCAAGTGCTGAATGATTGTGGGCCCTCCAGCCAGATCCTAGGTTCATCTTGCCAGACCAGAACATATAGGAGAATGAATTCTCTTAATGTGAATAATCTTATCCATTCATTGATAAATTAAAATCACCATTTTGCCTTTTCCATTTCACACATTTTTCATTAAAATTGTGACCATATATCTATTAATGGATTTTTCACGTGATATGATAAGGTAAAATGAAATATGGGAAGATCCGATTTCGGTTATTTATCACATACTTCCAACCATTCTTGAGCTCCTGCTGGCTCCCACCCTGAGAAACCGCCTTTCTTACCCTACAATAATCGAATTGGAGATTTGAGATTCAAAGTGAATCACGTACAAAAAATAGAAATAAAAAATTAGTGTGCTCTAAGCAAACAAGTTAATTGCTTCCCATGTTACTACGATGGAAACCAAAATTATGCAAATAGAAGGGCCATTTGTTGTAAAAAAGAAAAAATGGTCATTGGTTAATTAATTAAAAGCATATAGATGTAATTTTAATAAAACTTGCCTGAAGCGACAAAAGGAGATTAACCGAATCAAATAACTTTTCATCATCCATCTTCTCACCAACTATCTCTTGTGGCAACATCGATAAGAGTAGACAGCACTGAAACACAACATGATTTGTCTAGTCTTAACTAATAAGTGAAACCAAGTTCAAGAATTAATTTACTTCATTACCTTCAAACATTCTGCAGTGCAATCAGAAACCTGCCATCCATTATCTTGATCAGAGAAGGTCCATGATCCTTTAGAAATGTGACGAAACATTCTTTTAAAGTCTCCTGAAGGGTTTTCCTTAACCTATGGAATGTGAACTTTAACTCATTATTGCTAACTAGAGTTAGCACACAAGTTCAACTATTAATGAAAACGGAGAAATCAATCACTTACAAATATGTTATGGAAAATGAATTGGGGCTTACTTATGTTGTTTACAAGATCAATCGTGTTTTTCTCCCCTTTTTCATGGTCTAGGGATATCGATTAGTATTAAGAAAATAGTGCTTAATTAAAAAATATTGTGAATTTGTAGGTAGTTAGTTCTACATGAATATTTTTCTTAGTTCGAGTTGGAATGTATATTAAACAAACCTGAGATTTCTTGAGAAAGTCATGTCCTTTCAAAAGTGTAGGACCAATTTCGTCGCTAAGGTTTGTGGCAAGCAGAGCTTGAACAACTAATCCAGCATCCCATGATTGGCTACCAATACCCTATGCCAAATAAATACGATAAAGTGCATTTTTTAATATCCCATTGATTACACATTTTGAAAAAGCTATACAAAGAGAGAGAGAGAGAGAGAGAGAGAGAGAGAGAGAGAGAGAGAGAGAGTTATACCTGCATGGTCATTCCATCTTCTGAAAGCCATAAGTAATCAGGGATCCTTGCAAGATGCTTCTTGAAAGCATCTCCATTTGGATCTTCCACCCAACAAGCAAGCATCAACAAAACCTGGCCAGTAAATAAATTTATAGATTGTTAATATTTATTTTATAATGTTTAGAATTATATGTGTCTTTAATTTTTTTTTTATTATACCCACCTTTTCCACACATCCATTGTCCATGTATCGACTATTCTCATCTTCGTAATGGATATGCTTCATTGTTATCTGAAGGGCCTTCTCTCTTACCAGATTGTCGAAAGGCCAATGTGTAAGAAGTGGTTCAGAGAACATGTATAGACTATCCCATAATAGATCTTGTATGAAGTGATGAGGATACTGAAGATCTTCCTGTGATACGTACACATGACATGAATTAACAACTCCTCCACGATCGTATAGTTTGGTGATCTACTGATGATAATATATAGATTGATCTACTCTCTCACCTTTGCACAGGCATGACGTGCTTTTTTCCAATTAATTTTATGGTAAGGTTGAATAAAGATTTCTTCTCTCAACTGAAGAACCAGGGGTGTGACTGGACCCACAAATCTCTTCCCATATAAGTAAGACATAGGCAAGTAAACTAGCCGGCAATAACACCACATTTTATCTGCTTTAATTCAAATCACAATCGCATAAAAAAATTTAGTTATATATGCTATATGCATACTGTTTACTTAAAACTCGTGTTCACCAATTATTTATGCATAGTTTAGCGTTTAGCGGTCCAAATTAAAAATGGTGTGCAACAAGATTTGGACAACTATAATTTATTAAATAAACACTCAATTTAGTAAGTTGTATATTAATTTCATGTATTAATTATTATGTTATTGCATACATAATAACCGGACATGATTAGTTATATCATAATCCACCTGGATGCATAGGAAGAAAAGAAGGAAGCATCCAAAACTCTGGAGGCATTGGGTTGGCTCCCGACCAGTCGAATAAACCTAGTATCTGCAGTTGCAAGATTGACTCATATAAGTGACGTACAACAACATACATGCATGAAAAATAAAAAGAAAAAAACATGTTTCTCAAAAAGAAAAAATTTGCATAAATAATTACGATATCTTTCAGTTTTTATATATGTGTGTGTGAGAGAGATAGATGATCAACTTACACTGGTGTAAGAATAAAAAGTCTTATACCACGTCTTAACCGTTAATTTCCGTACATCCAACAGTTAAGATTTATTGAGTCATTAATTATTATGAGACCCATGTATGTATACCTCAAGGGGTGAAGTATGTCACTTTAGGAGTACTCCTAGGAGCAATGGTATGAACCAAGGCCCTAAGTTTCCTAGGTGATAGAAAGAGGGGGGATGGTGAACAACGGCTACGGTGACTCTCTATATTATCATAATAACAGCTCATAACATTAGTAAATAGTGTAAAAAGGGGTATTTATAGGTAGAGCTGAGCTCCTCAAATGTGGGAGAAAAAGCCAAGTCATTCTACAGTCATTGTCAGCATATAATGACTACTACACCAGGGAAAAGTGAGACAGACATTCCAACATAAGATGCTAATATGTCTTAAGTTGGACTTGAAAGAAAAGGGTATTTGAAATATTATTGAATTGTAAATAATATGTACAAAGGGTTATCTATTTATAGAGAATACTTGACCTAATTTTGACCTAATGGGCTTGGCCCAATACAACAAATAAATGACTAAATAATAACTGAATAATTATTATTTACAACACTCACCCTCAAGCTGAGGAATAGATATTTATCATTCTCAGCTTGCTAGTAAGTTCTTGAAATCTGTCTAAAGGAAGCCCCTTTGTTAATAGATCAGCTAATTGACGCCCAGTGGGAATGTATGGAGTGGTAATCAACCCGCTATCAAGTTTCTCTTTGATGAAATGGCGGTCGACCTCAATATGTTTAGTCCGATCATGTTGAACTGGATTATGAGCTATACAAATAGCGGATTTATTATCACATAGCAGCTTCATAGGTCCCTCACATTTTATTTTGAGATCATCAAGTACAATTTTCAGCCACAGTAACTCACAAATGCCTTGAGCCATAGCTCGAAATTCAGCTTCTGCACTTGATCTGGCAACCACATCTTGTTTCTTACTTCTCCATGTCACCAAGTTACCGCAAAGAAACATGCAATAACCAGTGGTAGAACGACGGTCAGTCACGGATCCAGCATAATCAGCATCTGTGTAGACTTCTAAAGATAGATTGCCATCACGTCGGAATAACAATCCTTTACCAGGAGTACCTTTAAGATACTGAAGAATTCTCTCTACTGCCTGCATGTGTTTTTCCTTTGGATCGTGCATAAACTGACTGACAACACTAACAGCATAAGCTAGGTCTGGTCTAGTATGGGCCAGATATATCAATTTCCCAACTAGCCATTAATATTGTCCTTTATCAACTGGAGGACTCTCTTCTTCATAGCCCATCTTGTGATTCTGCTCAATAGGAGTATTAGAGGGTTTACACCCGAGCTTTCCTGCTTCTTTGAGAAGATCCAAAACATATTTTCTCTGGCTGATAAAAATTCCTTTGCTTGAATGAGCTATTTCTATCCCTAAGAAATATCTCAATTTCCCAAGGTCTTTGATTTCAAACTCAGAGGCAAGCCGTGTTTGCAGAATCTGTCTCTCCACAAAATCATCACCTGTGATAATAATATCATCAACATATACAAGGAGCACAGTAAGCTTCCCATTTTGGGAGTGCTTGAAGAAAAGAGTGTGATCTCCTTGACTCTGTCTGTATCCTAAGGTCATCATAACCTTAGTAAACCTTTCAAACCAAGCACGAGGTGACTGCTTCAATCCATACAAGGCCTTTTTTAATCTACAAACTTTATTTTCCCCCTTCACAGAATCAAAACCAGGCGGGATTTCCATGTAGACTTCTTCTTCTAACTCACCATTGAGGAAAGCATTTTTCACATCAAATTGATTTATATCCCAATTGTAATGGGCAGCAAGGGATAACAAGATTCTCACTGTATTCATCTTTGCAACTGGAGCAAAGGTTTCTTCATAATCAATGCCATAGGTTTGAGTGTAACCTTTGGCCACTAATCGAGCCTTGTATCTCTCAAGAGTGCCATCAGAATTATATTTCAGAGCATAAACCCATCTGCACCCTACTGCTTTCTTTCCGTTGAGTCTATCAATAACCTCCCATGTTTTATTTTTCTCCAAAGCATTCATCTCCTCTTGCATGGCTTGAGCCCAATCCCTATCTTTCAAGGCTTCATGTACTGATTTTGGGATTGCAATAGAGTCTAGTGCTGAAACAAAGCTTTTGTGCTGCATAGAAAGATTAGCAGAGGAAACAAAATGGGAGATAGGGTATTGAGTACAAGAGGGACAAGATTTCTTGGGACAAGCTCTTTTTCCTTTTCTAAGAGCAATGGGTAAATCATCAGAATCAGTAGTAATGGGTAAGTCATCAGAATCAGTAGTAATGGGTAAGTCATCAAAAATATTAACATCATGATCAGAAATATGAGATTCAGGACTTACCAGTGGTTCAGACGATTGAGGTTGCTGCTGAGACAATGTGGGTTGTTTCCTTCTTTCAGGTGTCATAATCTTCCGTATCTCTGGTGTACTTGATGTATCAATCACAGGAGAATCAGTCACAGGAGGAGGATTACTCACAAGAGGATCAGACACAGGAGGAACATGACCAAGAGGAGGATACACTGACATAGGTAAATGAGTAGACACTAAAGATTCAAACTCAAAGAAGGAAGGTGATGAGATTTCTGGTGAAGGATTCTCCCCTGAAGATGAGGACCTTGGAAAAATGACTCAGATTCTTGAAATGTAACATCCATAGAAACAAAAAATTTCCTACTACTAGGGTGATAGTACTTGTAGCCCTTCTTATCAGGAACATAACCAAGAAAAATACATTTAATAGCCCTAGGGTCCAACTTATTGCGATGATGTTTATGAACATGAACAAAAGCAACACACCCAAACACTCGTGGAGGAAGACTCATCATAGTTGGAATAGAAGGGAAAAAAGAAGTCATAGAGTGAATAGGACTTACATGGTCAAGTACCCGAGTGGGTAAACGGTTGATCAAGAATGCTGCAGTAAGAATAGCATCTCTCCAATAGTATTTGGGTATATGTGTCTGAAACATTAATGCACGAGCCACTTCAAGAAGGTGACGATTTTTTCTTTCAGCAACCTCATTCTGTTGGGGGTGTCAACACAAGTAAGTTCATGAATCATACCGTTATTTCTTATAAATTGGGAAAAACTGTGATTAACATATTCAGTACCATTATCTGTTCTTAGTCTCTTGATTTTTTTACCAAACTGGGTCTCAATCATTTTATAAAATTGAAAGAACAGTTATGGTACCTCAGACTTTTCACGCATTAAGTACACCCAAGTTACACGACTGTAATCATCAATAAAAGAAACAAACCATCTATTTCCAGAAGCATGAGGGACTTTAGAGGAACCCCAAACATCAGAATGAATAAGATCAAAAGGTTCAACACTCTTAGTAATACTAGAAGGAAAAGACACACGATGATGCTTAGCAAATTCACAAACATCACAATGAAAAGACTCAACAGACTTAGACAAAAACAATGACGAAAATAAAGATTTGAGTAAACTAAATGGAGGATGACCTAAGCGCTTATGATGAAGCCAAATCAAAGAATCAGCAGTTGATTGACCATGAGACATCAAGATGTGATCTGTTACTTTATTTGCAGGAGATTGTGACACCAGATAGTACAGCTCACCTTGCTCTTTAGCACTACCAATCGTCTTCCCCGTGGCGAGATCCTGAAAAACACAATGGGTAGGATAGAAGGTTACAGTACAATTCAAATCTTTTGTAATTTTATGAATAGAAAGAAGATTCGTGGAGAGTTTAGGAACATGAAGAACATCCTTAAGATGTAAGGACTGCTGTAAGTTTATGTCACCAGAACCCGCAACTGATGTATGAGAGCCATCAGCTACGGCTATTGTATGAGTTCCAATGGTAGGATGATAAGAAGTAAATGAGTCAGCACAACAAGCCATATGATTAGTAGCACCAGAATCAACAACCCAAGAATGTTTAAAATCATTACATGAAGAAAGGAAAGAATAAGTTTTGGAGTTCATACTAGTCATAGTCAAAGCACTAGTATCAGAAAGCTTACTCATAGAATCAAGAATGGTTCGGAGCCGTTCCAACTCATCTGGACGAAATGCAGGTTGGGTCTTATTAGGTGCAGGAGTTATTTCAGAGGAAGTAAAATGCGCTTGACCACGCAACCTTGCCATCTTTTCTAAGACAGTTTGCTTTCCATAGAGGCGAAAGCATAGATCTTTGATATGACCTGTTCTTTTACAATAAGAACACCATCGATCATCTCTTCTAGAAGATGCACCATCAGAAAACTTGGTAAAGGAACTCCTTTGAGAAGAGGCCATACTGCACAAAATTTGTCAAAGAATAACACCAAGTATCCAAAAATTACGGAAAAAATACCAAACAACGTCCGATCTGAGAAAAAATCACAGATCCAGAAAGAGGATGAAGAGACGATCAGAACGCTGTTGACCGGAGCTGGAAAGAAGCAGTCACGCGCCTCCACGCGCCGTGGAGGTGTGTGCGAGTGGGCCTCACTCGCCGGGAGTGAGGCAGCGCGTGCGGCGGCCGAGGTCGTCTGGAGGTGGCGGTCCCTTCTGTGGCTGAGCGGAGTCCAAACGGTCACCAGAAAGTACTGTTCCAGTGATGAACAGTAGTTGGTTTGAGTCGTTCTTAAGAGATCCGGCCGTCAATTGATTTAAAAGGTCCACAGACTGATAGATCAGAGAAAAGAAGTTTGAAAACAGATCCTCTCAGTCCAAAAAAGGTCCCCGGAAAAAATTTCCGGTGGCGGCTGATTGGCGGCGAGAGAAGGAAAGGAGAAGCGGTAATTGCGGAAGCAGAGCCCTCAGGATCGAGAGCTCTGTACCAACTTGAAAGAAAAGGGTATTTGAAATATTATTGAATTGTAAATAATCTGTACAAAGGGTTCTCTATTTATAGAGAATACTTGACCTAATTTTGACCTAATGGGCTTGACCCAATACAACAAATAAATGACTAAATAATAACTAAATAATTATTATTTATAACAGTTGAAGTATCTGTTGGGGCAGCACTAACACGAGCCAACGCTTCTATTATTGGGCCAACTAAGTGGGCTGGCCAAACAGACTCAATATCTATCATCCTCTCTCTAGCTTGGTGCAGCATATCCAGCGTCTCTAGCTAATGCAGGGCCTAAAAAGTGCAAATCTCTCATGTTTATAGTGAAGGCAACTGCATGGTGGATTGGCTGGCTTCGAATGCACACACTTAGAACTGGGATGTCTGATTCTTTACTCCTCCCCCAATGGAATGCTTCCAACTCCCGGTGGATGACATGGTAGGGATGGGTATCCCTCCACTATTCTTGCCTAATTAGTAGGCTTGTGTTTTTTCTATCTTATTCCAAAGAAAAAACAAGTTGCACAATGTAATCAGAAATAAAAAGTTATCTTTCACGTTTAATTAAGTGCGTATCTTAAAGTTTTTTTTTTTTTAAAAAAAAAAAACTTGGTACTGGTTACGCCATCCGGTTTATACGGTGGAAGCAAACCAAAAGTGATCTTACTCATTTATTTTTAGGTTCAATTTTAACATTTCTTTAACCATCTACGTTGATTCTGTCGTTATATATACATTGATAGTTACGTTCATCTAAAAATATTGTTATAATGTACCCAAAGAAAAAATAAATATTATTGTTATAAGCCCTCATCAGGCTTGTAGCATTTACTGACCATGGAATGAGATAATTTTTCCCCTCCTAAAGTTTTATTAACCGGAAAATACTATTATATTATGGGGAAAATATTTCTGTTCTCCCACATTTTTTTTCTTCTCTCTATAATGAGACCCACTTACATAAAAATATAAAAAAGAATTTGCATTAACATTAAACCCCTTATATTATCCCTGACCTTCTTATGTCTGTCATTTGAAATGAAGATACTATCAAAAACTATCCACGCAAAAAAAAAAAAACTATATGAGTAGACCATTATATTGAATATATTAGAAAAACATACCGAAAGCCAAGTTTTCCCCCACGACGGTATATATGTTACGCCATCATGATCTTGAATCCACTTGCGAGCTCTAGCACACGCATCATCTTGACCTCCATCAGGCCCTTCTCCAAGAATGCGCATACATATGTAGTTGAGTGCAGTACAAAACATGGTGCTATGTCCTTCTATGTCTAGTCCCCACCCCCCATCTTCGTTCTTCAATTAATAATTGAATATACAACAATGCTAATTATTCACTAATTTTACATCATGGTTAATTGGGTATGTACGCATATAGTCTGAAATTGAACAAGTGTACCTGGTGGCAATAAATATGACGAAGCATCTCTCTGCGGTACTCTTCTGGGAATACTGAATCAAGATGGCCTGTAATGTACATGCAAAATACCTGCAATATTTTATGGCAAGTGCAAAATTTACGTTCATTAGTGCATCTGAACTTGAATTTCCTCAAAATTCCAGTGCATATCAAATTATTAATAACGTCTACGTAAAATATGTATTTTTATTCTTTATAACTATGTACTCCTCATTACCCTGAGGAGTACATAGTTATAATATTAAAGTTGTATTTTTTTTTTTACTTTTTATGTCACTCGAAAATTTCTGAAGAGAAAAAAAAGTATAACTTATGATACTGTTAGAGTAAAGTAATTTTACTTATACCGTTAGAGGATCATAATTAATAATTACCCATGAAATAAAGTATTTATGATACTGACCAAAGGAGGAAGATAAAAGAGTGGACCAGCTTCTAGAGCAGGCCAATGGCCATCAGTAGCTTGCAGTGCTGATAGGTAATGGGTGGCCCTTCTTAACGCGGCTGTTGTATTTTGGTACGTGATCTCTCCGTCTTTTATCTTCGGACTACCTATTATTTGTTGGAAGTTTTTCTCTCTCAGAAACTGCATCCACCAAAACTAAATTATCATTTTAACCGCTAAAGATATTGCAAAATAAAATGAATACTTCTTTTTTTTTTTTAATAATCTGGAGAGTATCCCTATTCAACCTCCTCCAATCACTTTGTCCTCGGAGTACGGTATGAAGGCTACCCTTCATTGAAACAGTGGGTGCATTGAGCTTCGCTACTGAAAGAAGGATGTGACTAATCTTCCATTCGAGAAGAGAGGCACGTCCTCTGACTCAAAAAAATTTCCTAAAATTTTACTTAAAACAGAATTTGAACCCCGACCCCAATCAGATACTTATATCTAAGGCCAATAGGCGATAGTAATACAATATAAGGTCTTATTAACATGACAAATACAACAATATGATAGTATTATATATCGTATATTGTAGAGATACTTTTAAAGTTAGATAAATTTAAAACATGAAGTTCAAAAATGTTTAAAATCATAAGGTTGATATACATAGTTAATCGAGATAAAATTTTAAAAATGCAGATGAAAATATTTAATTTTATAAAGAACAAAAATGTATAATTATTTTAAAAAATATCAATTTGATTTACATATAAAATTTAAGAAATTAAGAATGACATATATTGTCTTAAAAATTGAATTATAAAATTTTATCTATAAAAATTGAGTATTTTATTAAATAGGAAAGTAAAGAATAAACAGATAAAAAAAGAATTGATAAAGAGCTAATTAGGTAAAATAAACAAATTTAATACATTTTTTAATTAATCTTATTTATAACTAACTAATAAGAAAAATAAAAAATTGAGAGTAAAGTAAAAGAAAAGTATATATATTTTGGATAAAAATCGTAGAATTGGTAAAGAAAGTATATAAAATTATTTTCAGACTCTGATGTGAAAATATTCTAATTTTTTAATTAAACATAAAAAAAAGAATTATTACGCATAGACGAAATGATAATACGTTGCTTGTACTAAAAAAAAACACAAAGAGGACGTGAATGTTACTAAAAAGGAAAAAGAAAAAGAAAAACACCTGAAAGCGCCACAGAAGATCAGCACAGGCCTTGACACGGAAGCGATTGTTATAGAAATTGAGACGGGCAGCTTCAACCTGGGCTCGCTCCTCGGGGCTTCCTGCCTCAGGATCGAACTCCCATGTTTGCCTTCCCACGAAATTGTTTGTGGAGAAGAGATATGGGTCATTTCCACCGTCTGCTATCTTCAACCTCCACATTTCCTTTTTCTTTTTCTTGTTCTTGTTGGTGTTTCTTTTAGCCAAAGATGATTGATTGCCCTATCTATATGTATGTACATGTAGAGTTTAAATAAGCAGATAGATTTCAGTCCTTAATCTTCAATTTATTGTGGTAATGGATACACATTTGTCGCTTTTTTTTCTTTTTCTTTTTTTTTTTTGTAAATCACATTTGTCGCTTTTGATTTGGATAGTGGTGCTTCATAAAAAATATTAAATCGTGTTTTTAAAATTCTAAACTGATTAATAAAAATTATAGATTCATAAAAATTAATAACGAAGATATGTAATTTTTATGAATTTATAATTTTTATATTATTTAAGTTTTAAATTTTAAATTATAAAAGTTTTATTATTTAGTTTGTCACATTTAAATAAAACACGATATTTTATAATATTTTTTAGTGAATGGAAGTGGACCCAATCTTTTAATAAGGATTTTGACGTACCCATCAACTCCAACCATTACCCAACTTATCATTAATATACAATTAAGTGTGTTGATTTTAAATTATGGTTGTGACTGTGTTTTAAGTACAAAAATAAAAAATTACAGGTAAATCATAAATGTAGCTGATACTGCCACAATTATGATCGTGATATAAATACAAGAATTAGTAAAATATTAAGTAGCTCCAAGTTACTTCGTAAATCTCCCCAAAGAAGATGGAAGGTGGAAGGTGGAGGGGAACTTTCTTGGCTTCGAAAGGAAGGACAGAGTTGTGGCCCAGAAAAAGAAAAGACGTATGCGATTCAAGATAGCTCTTTTGGAGGATACCACCTCTCGATCGGTATCTCTCTGCAAAATCACTCCCTTCACTCATCCTAGTTCTTTTTCTCTTTCAACCTATTAATTTGATAGATACTGGTTCCTGATCGATCATATTCAAAGATGGAGACATAAAGTTAAAGAAAGAACGAAGGAAAGGAATTCTTTATTTCGCGAATATTTTATGTCCAAACATTTGTTATATATTTGCGATGGTTTCCCAAGGTGACGTTTGGTTGAGGAAATTTTTTTTGAATACTAGGGAAATGTAATTGATAGGGAAATGGTTGGAAAGTGAGTTAGGTAGGAAAGTTAAAAAAAAAATGTTTGGTTGGGCTAAATATTACCAGGCAAATTGATAAAGGTTTTTAAAATGTACGTTTAGTTGATGAAAAAATATTGATGGGTAAAAGGGATATAATTACCAATATAACCCCGAATTAGTTACTTTATTAAAAACAAGTAGGTGTGTTTGCCATTTGTCTTCCAACGGTAATTTCCCACTTTTGAAAAAAAAATTTCGTCGGTTGACCATTTCCTCTCTTGCTACCTCCAAAGTCGGTGACCAGGCCTATTGCATCGTCCGCTCGAGCTCCTAAACATAGGGTTTTTGTATATTTGATGAAATTACAATCACCACGCTTGTTTTGTATTACATTTGATATAGTGTGATGAAGGGTACAATGATATGGTACTGCTTGAAAGTTTAAATTTTTCGTACTGCAGGTTGCATAAACATATGGCAGTGTTGTCTTGATTATAGTAATCCATCCGTAGAATGCTGATTGTAATTTATCTTGCAGATACTATTTCCAAGTTACAGAAAACAGGATCAAAAGCACCATAAAAGTGGGTTCTAAAAGGGGAGAGGTTGAAGATTTGAGTGAACAGCAATGTCACTTCCGATCAAGCCTCACCGTCTGGAGATTTGCACTTCAACCCACACAACGAAGTTTTAGCTTCTAATCTGAATCACTTCACACGGGCTTTGCTGACCACACAAGGTCGATAAAAATATCTTTTCACAGGGTATTTTCGTCTCCTTTATTTTTACACATTGCAACTTACCCAGCTTTCGTCAAAAAATCACCCCGCAACTTGGCTTTGCAAACAGTGACAATGCCTGGTTATCGATGACCAAATCTAGGAATGGTATGCATATGTGATTGATGGGGAACTTGGTTGAATCCCTCTACCAAACAAGTGCTTTCTAGAAAACCATCTTCATTTGCATGGGGAAATTTTTGGTTTCCCTGAACCAAACACCACCTTAAGGTTTTAGATTGAAGTGTAGCTTTCAGTGACTACAAAGTCATGAGTTTGATTCTCCTCGTCCCCCCATTTTTAGGTGAAATTAAAAAAAAAACACAAGCCGGACAAAAAAATGTACTTGTGTAGCACAAAGCAGACCGAAAATGGACTTGTACTATATTCACGCTTCAAATCCAAAGAGCTTTTGCGGTGTTAAAGAATAAAATAAAAGCATTAAAAAAATAATCATCTAATACCTTAAGATTTTAGGAATTGAAGTGGTGCTTATCAAGATGACCCATCAATAATTTTATATTATATCTCTAACGTAATATTATAGTTGTATGTGTAATCTATGTGTAATCTATGCCGTAATATTATATATCTCTTGCGGGGTGCTTTCACACGTACCTACCATATCATGATTCTAACGTCAATAGATTTCAGTCCTTTTTATTTTAGTAGATACGTGTGTAAGCACCCCGTTTTTCATGAGTCCACTATCGCTGCAAGATTCTTACCCTGTTTCACGAAACACGACAAATATTTCTTTGAAAATAAATTCAAAACAAAGAAACAGGTGCATACATGATACATTGACCAACTTCACATGTATTAAAACATATAAAACACAAATACAGAACATTTATTGATCAGTTTCTCTATCTACTCATTTCCGGTATCCAATCCAAGAAGAAAGCACAACTCATGCGTGACTTTATATATTTTTTAGAGATTTGTACATATACGATATAACCCCACATTTTTTATAACAACATCAAAACAAGTTTCATTGATAGTGTGCTAGCACAAGAATGGTTTCTGGCGAGAGAAGAATTATTTTAAGGATGTATTCAATTAAATAATTTAAAAAAGTCAAATATTAATATATTATTCATTTAAGACAACTAAGATTTTAAATAAGAAATAATTTTTTTTGGGTATTCAAAAACTTGCTAATTTTAATATAATTTTTTTACTAATGTAAACATTTTTGTGACTTCTTAGTAATAAATATAAATGTTATATCCTGTTTACCAAAAAATAAATAAATTAAATATTATATCCTGTCTCTTAGTCTGATCACAACCCATAAGATTTCTCTAACAACATAGTGTGTGACTTATATTGTTTTGAGTTCCAGTTTATGCAGTTATAGTACACTTGGAATTCAAGCATTGCCTTCAAAGTGAAGGTTTTTGCATGATTTACCTTTCAGTTCATGTATTTGGATTATGTAATTGCTATAAGCATTTTTTTTTTGGTAATCAATTTGCTATAAGCATTTTACTTTGTGTGTTTGTTTGTTTTAATCATTGCATGCATTGTTTGGATCATAAGATATCGGTGGGGTGGAGTACTGTTCTTGCCGGATGATTCTTTAACGAATCTATTAGGTTTGTACTAAATTTAATTAGTGTTTGTCATTTTAAAATGACAGAAAGTTATGTCATTTTAAGAGAGATACAGACACAAAAAATTAAAAAAAACCACCCACTTTCTTTCTCCCATGATTTCCGTTGTTCTGTGTCTATCTCTCTCTTAAAATGACATAACTTATGTCATTTAAAATGACAAACACCAAACTCTTAATTTATTGAACTAAATTTATATTAAATCATATAATAACACAAGTAAATTTTTAAATAAAAAAATTATATATTTATTTGGTATAAATATAAATAAATGAATTCAAACCTTAAAATAAAATGTTAACTATATATAAAAAAGTTATTTTACATAACTATTATTATGTTATTTCTTTCTTTCTACTTCTCCTATTTTCTATTAATATCATTAGTGCACAATAAATTATATGAGTTGCATACTATATGCAACTTATAACATATTTCTTATTCATAATATTATTGAAGAAGAGTTTGTTATAATTCGTCTTTTGATATTACCACAATCAACTTCAACTATAAAGTGTTTTTTAGAATATTAAATATACTAACTCAAATATTTGTCAACTCTTTATCTAATATATATATCACAAATACACACACCTTAGAAAGTTTATTTAGAAAACAATTATAAAAAACATAGATAAATAATAATCTAGACGCAGCTATAAGAACCTTTTTTGTGGATAAATATAAAAACTTATTGCACGCTTAAATAAAATGCTGACAGTTAGAGGTGACAAAATCGACTCGGTTCGGAGGGCCGATGTAAGAACCTGCACCGTTAATTAAGGAAGTTAATTAATTAATTATGTGAAATTAGGAAATAATTCCATAATTGACCCTAATAATTATGAGAAGGCTTAAATAATTATGGTAAGTGATTTATAATGCTGAAAGTCACTTTTCTTACGAAAAGTGCAGATACCGGTTCTGCTACTCGGTATAAATGCGTACCGATGAAGTATCCCGGAATATTATAATAAGTGCATGAATAGTCCTAGAATAATATATAGGACTGTGATTTCAAGTTTCAAGTTAAAATAATGAGAATTGGTGCCAGAACTGATACTGGCTATGGAAAAGCGCGTACCAAAAAGGTGCTGCAAAAAATAAAATAAAAATATGATAAATCCTAGAAAAATGGCTAAGTTCAGAATATAAAGTTTGAGATTAAAATGTTAAGCGTAGCTATTATTGCTAACACTGTGTGTTAATTCTTAAGTGGGCTATAAATGCTTAATGGCACTAAGCCCTAGGCCATATTGAGGTGCCTACGTGAAGTGGTTTCTGAGTGTTGGCTGCTGCACCTCTCTTCACCCTTCCTTAGCCTTCTTCCTCTTGAAACTCCACCATAGTGACCATCTTTCTCCTTAGTTTCTTCACTTAAACATCATAGCTTGGTGTGAGCTTGTATTGTGATGGGGAAAACACTTGTTTGCTGAGTTTAGCCTCTGTCTTGTGGTGGTTTTGGTACCGAGTTGCTGGGTTCTTTTGGTGAGAGCATTGTTCTTGCCTTTGGTGGTGCCAAGAAATGATCTTTTGGCTTAAAGGACCTAGCTTGGTGGTTAAATTCGTAGGCCTTTGAAGTCAGTATCGTGGTACTGAGTAGAGGACCCCATTTGTGTCTCATTTTCTTAGTTTTGGAGCTTAGAGGTATACCATGATCACCTCTTTGTCATTTTAAGGTTTTAAGCTTGTTTAATCCTTTAAAAAGAGAAACTTTAACCATTTGAGTAAAGGAATGTGTTTCTGAGTTCATAACATGGTAATGAATATCTGTTTATGGAGTCATTGGACTCCAAATCACGTTTGAACCCTTAAAAGTGGGATTATGCAGCTGTCTGTTCGAAATTCTGCATTCTGTTGGAGAAGTATTCGAATACTTTTCGTGTAGTATTCGGATACTTGTCCTCTGGTAACCGAATACTCCTTGCTGGAGTATGTGGATACTTTTCTGGGAAGAAAAGTATTCGGATACCTTTGAAGAAGTATTCGAATACTGGAAAGTATTAGAATACAGTGGGTTTTAGTATTCGGATACTGTGGTATTCAGATACTGAGGAGAAAAGTATTCGGATACCTTGTGGTATTCGAATACTTAAGTGAAAGTATTCAGATACTTTCTGGAGACAAGGAGTATTCGAATACTCATCGGGTAGTATTCGAATACCTCCTGCAGAAACAACATAAAATGACTTAAAATAACATGGAAAGCCTTAATCACTTAATGTAACCTTGGTGAATGGTTATTGATGATTATTACTGTATAAACAGATTGTGATTGTGCTGTTTGTGGGCTTTGAGCTAGTGTGGACTCTTGGCTTGGATTGTTAGCTTGCAAGGTAAGCTTTCGTGTCCTCGGCTTAGCCATTGTTTGTTCCACCATGTCCCATGGGGGGATGGTTATATGCATGACGTTTTTTCATGAACTGTTTTATTGAAATGCTATGGAGCTGTTAAGTGCAAAATGCTTATGATATGTATGTGGTGTTTCGCCTAGCTAGGAAGCCATGAGGTGGTCCTGGGGGCAGGTACAGCATGGGCGTGTACCGTGTGGGTAATAGACGTATTCCTGCACTTCTCTGATCAGTAGAATAGTTATAACACACACGACATGATTATCTGCTGCATTGCACTCATTTTGGAACTGATATTGAATTACTGCTTTTAGAACTTATATTGCACCTGTAAGTGAGCTTGAGGTGGAAGATCCTTGAGCACCCTTTGTCTTACTGAGATTTCTGTTTAGAGATCTCACCCCACGTTTGGGGCACCATTTCAGGTTCAGGTAATGGGGGGTTGAGTCCTCTAGCGGCAGGAGGCCGGAGCTTAGCTGATTGCATGCTATTATGATGATTTTGCTGGATGTTGACATTGTTTTATCTTTACTGTCATGTTATTTGATTTGAGACTGCTGTTGGGCGTTGTTTCCTTATTTGGTGAGCATGAGGATTGTCCATGCCACATTGGCTTGACTTTATGTTTTTAGTTGTTTCAAGTTGAATAATTGTATCCGGATTTTGTCCGGACTACGTGTTGTAGATTCGTGACTTAGATACTCACTTATCTATTTATGAGGTATTTCAGTTAGCTGTCTATTTGCAATTTACATACATGCAACGTTTTGAAAATGAATTAGGTAATTCAACTTGGTAATGATAATGACGTCATAATTGAACAGAAAAAGATATTCCGCAAATTTTAATTAAGTGTGGCTTAATACGATGACATGTTAACAAACTGGGTTAACACGGGGTGTTACAGCCGACCCACCCCCGACCGCCAACATTTCCCCCCTTATATTTACTGTCTGACAAACCTGTCTCTGTGTGACTAAGATCATTTAAGAAAATATTATAATGATTAATTTTTAACGAAAAATAAAGAAAAACATATATCCACTAATTTCTTTAATAATTTATCCTCAAACTTCAAAGGATATAAATTTTTGTATAATATTTAAGATGAAATAATGTATTTCCTTATAATTTCTTTTGACTTTTTTTTTAAAGAATCTATATATAAAAAAATGTTATTCTTTGACAAGTTTGCTGACATGTTAATCTATCCTTTAATATCCACTCTGTGTTTACTTGAAATAATTTAAAATCTTTTCTCTAGAAAATTTTTAAATTCGAAATTTAAACTTCATATAGATGGGAAAAGAGTTCATCATTAATTGGTGACAAACATCTGTATTAATATCCTATTACTTTTTTAAAATTCAAATTTTAAACTTGATATAGGTAGAAAAGGGCTTTTTGACCATTTTGCCCCTCATTAATTAATTAATAACCATTTTGCCTCTTACCCAAAACTATCCACCAACCTGCCCCTCTTTAATTGATTAACTTGAATATTTAATCGATTAAGTGGTCAAAATACATAAAAAAACATTGACCCAAAATTTATTCGATTAAATATCCCTCTTAATCGATTAAATTTTGGGATATTTAATCGATTAACTCATTTAGTTAATCGATTAAAATGCGGCAGAAACATTTTTTAAAACCCCCCATTTGGCAGAGCGGGTTATTTTCAAACCCTAATCGATTAGAGAGAAGATAAAAGCCCCAACTCTGAATTCAACTCCAGAAATCCTCGTCCAAGCTTGTTTGCGAAGACAAGTTTACTTTAAGCTTCTTCATCCTCCTCGGTGTGTTTGCTTCGTTTTGCAACATTTTTTTTAGTTATTTTTGGATTTAAGAAGTGTGGACCGAATGGGTAGGGGGTTTGTTTGATTGGCATGATGCATAAGGTCGTTTGATGTTTTGATGGTTGTGTAGTTATTTATTTTGATGAATTTAGGGTTTTTTTAAGGGTTTTTTAAGTTTTATTTTTTATGGACAAATTATGCATGTTTCTGATTTTTTTTAATCTTATGTTTTATTAGTTGTTGATACATTATTTTGTCATTGTAGGGATTCTGTTACAATGGCGGGCTGCAGAAGATGAACCAACACCGACGGTGAGAGACGCACGAAGCAACGACAAGACCAACCTTCTTCTTCAAGGCCACAAGATGATGAGCCTGAGCCCATCGACCTCCCATTTGGGTACATATTTGAGGATGACTCCTCGGTGCGCGCTGCATTTGTACGTGACCATGTGAACATACTCTTATGTGCTCCAAAATCATTGGATACAACATTCTTTATGACAGAAGAATTTCATATTGTGGCTCAATCTCAGGACCTACGTCTAAATTATTACTTTTTTCGTCAGTACCAATAATAACACAAAGATGAAATGTTAAATTAAAACTTTAATTTACTATCTAATCACTACTAATTGGATCAACACGAAGTGGTGGCATAATCGGGGAACTCAGGTTTCTTGAGTTTGTGTCAGCGTCAAAATCACCCTCCATGTCAGTATTTGAGGTGTCACCTAGCGAAATAACACTCTCAGGTTCACCCTCCTCGTCACTCTCCATATCCTCCTCGTGCTCATCCTCATTTATATCCCTCAATGTTATTTGACTTATGACAAGTACAGGTGTAGATAAATCGACGACTCTGTCTTCTTGACCAAAATATTGTTGACTTCTTGTGCAGATGAAGATTGACCACAATCAATTTCAACATATATCTCAATGAAATTTTGAAATTTTCGGTTAATAATTGCATGTATGACACATTCCACATCTGCATAATCTCATATGTCGTTACAAATGTAGTATATAGCATCCTTACACACTGTAGACTCTATCCTTGCTATCATCCGCTGAACGCATTGGCTGCCTTGTAGCCCTAATTTTTGGTGAATTCTCCCCTTCAGCTCATTGTATATAGTGCCCCGTTTGATTTTCAACATTTTTGTTTTTCTTTCAAATTGAACACCATTGGAGCCTTCATAATGCCTTTCATCGTGGTAGATCACTGTAATATACATGTTTGGACTTGAGCTCATCTTTCACATGAATTTGGGACTAGGGTTCGGATTTTGGGGGTTTGGGTTCAGATTTTGGGGGCAACAAAGGAATATATAAGTGCAATGACAATGATTTCACAAGATTAAGGTTTTACAGATGGTGGGATGAAATAGAATCTTGATTGCAATGAATACAGATGACAAACAAGAGAGATTTTGGTCTACAGAACGAGAATATTTGAAATGAGACCGATAAGGGGCAAAAATAGAGTTTCTGCCGAGGTTTAATAGATTAAATATAGATTTTTAATCGATTAAAGATCCCGAAATTCAATCGATTAAGAGGGATATTTAATCGGTTAAATTTCGGGTCAACATTTTTTTATGTATTTTGACCACTTAATCGATTAAATATTCAAGTTAATCGATTAAAGATGGGCAGGTTGGTGGATAGTTTTGTGTTCACTTGAAATCATTTAAAATCTTTTCTCCTTTAGAAAATTTTTAAATTCGAAATTTAAATTTCGTATAGGTAGAAAAAGAGTTCAACATTAATTGGTAACAAACATCTGTATTAATATCCCACTACTTTTTTAAAATTTGAATTTTAAACTTGATATAGGTAGAAAAGAGTTCAAAATTATTAGGTGCAAACATCTGTATTAATATACCAATGCTTTTTTAAATTTCAAATTTTAAACTTAATATAGGTGGGGGAAAGTTCAACATTTTTATTTTGTATATAAAGTTCAACATTTTTTGGTGGTAGACAACTATATTAATATCCCCATACTTTTTGGAAATTCGAATTTTAAATTTGATATAGGGGAAAATATTTCAACATTTTTTAGTGGCAAACATCTGTATTAATATCCCACTATTTTCTGCATGGATAATTGTAAACCCTATTAATGCTGCATAAAATAAACATTATTTTGTTAAAAAATAATAATAAAGCATCATTGAAATTTTTTTTGTTGTAAAAAAAAAATTTTATTTCGTGTAAAAAAAGAATCTGTGTTACTGTATCTTTTCATTTGGTAATCAGCGTCTGTGCACATATTTTTTCTATTCTCTATCTATTTATCTTCTTCATATTCTCAAGTTATTCTTCTATTAAATGAACATGTAATATTTTTTTTCCAGCTCTGTTGTAGAGAAATATATGCTTATATATATGTTAATTTTGTAAATAATTATTTATACTTATACAATTAAGCTAATGAATGGTGTTTTGACATTACCCCATTTCAACTACAATTATGAAGTGTTTGATAGAATGTTAAACGTACTAATTCAAATATTTGCTAACTCTTCATCTATTATATATGTCACAAATATACACACCTCATAGAGTCAATTTAGAGGCAACTATGAAAAGCATAGATATATAGTAATCTAGACGCAACTATAAGAACCTTTTTTATTGTTGATAAATATAAAAACCTATTACATGCTGATATAAAATTCTGGCCGTTAGAGGTGGCAAATTGTGCTCTGATCCGGCCCGCAACATATTTTTACAATTAAATTAAAATTTCACCTTATTCTTTTATAATTAAATTCCTAAAAAAGATTTCAATTTTTTAAAATAAAAATTTATAAAATTCAAAATACTAAGGACACAAATACTTGCAAAAAATAATTATTTATATAAAATGCTGATAGTTAGAGGTGGCAAACTGAGTTTGGCTTGGAGGACCGGCCCGCCAACAAGTTTTTATAAGTAAATTAACATTCCACCTTTTTCTTTTATAATTAAATTTTTAAATTTGATTTCAATTTTGTAAATACAAATTTGTAAATAAAAATTTGTAAAATTTCAAATACTAAGGCCACAAATTCTTGCAAAAAAAAAATTATTTATTCTTATTATAATTACTCAATTAAAACGAATGATCATTCAATGTTTTGCAGTATATTATTGTTTTAATGCTATTTATGATTAGTTGTTTCCAACTCAGTGAGTAGTTGACTTTTCATATTGTTCACCAAATTGTTATTGGTATAGTTGAAGTATTATAGAGATTAAATACCATGCATTAAATATATGCTTATTTTGTTTACCATAAAAAAAAAATATATGCTTATTTATATTTTAATTTTATGAATAATAATTTATCCTTATGCAATTAAGCTAATGAATAATCTTTTGATATTACAATATTCAACTTCAACTATGAAGTGTTTGTTAAAATATTAAATGTAATAACTCAAATATTTGCTAACGGTTCATCTAATATATATTTCTCAAATACATGTCAGAGAGTTGATTTAGAGGCAACTATAAAAAATATAGATAAATAGTAAACTAGATGTAATTATAAGAACCTTTTTGTGTGGATAAATATAAAAACCTATTACATGGTGGTATAAAATGCTAACAGTTAAAAGTGGTAAACTCATGATCATTGCAATCCAAAAACTTGTGCTAAGGCCAAATAATGTGTTGAAGATGACACTGAAATCAAGTAAATATTGATAATTATATGAAACCGCACAATAGTGCTTAAAAGAAAGCATCCAATTCAATTGACATATATTCCTACATTGTGATAGCCCTATAACTATAACAGGTTTTTGACCATAATGTCCCCAAAATATAGAGGTCCCGAGCTCCAATGCAATGCAGATTGTACAATATTTTTAATCACACATACATCACTAATAAACACCTTATAACAATGATAAAAAAAACTTACAATGGAAAAACTAAAAGTAATCTTACCCACTTAACCAATGTATGAACCAATATCAACCTCTATTTTTGCAATAATAAAATCTCTTACCTAAGAATAATTGTTGCATTGTCGAGGATGATATATTATGTGCACCCATAAGTTAAACATTAAATAGTAGTTGATTTCTTGACTATCTGATAACAAATGGGAAACCATAAACGAAACCAATAAGAAATTACAAATTGACAATAACACATTCCATCAATAGCGGACCTAGAAAAAAAATTTAATGTCTGCATATTTACAATAAAAGAATAAAGGAAAAAAATTAAAGAAAATTTTAAATATATTAAAATCAAAAGAATATATAAAAAAAAGAAAATTTTAATTTAATATAAAAAAATAATCAAGAGTCAACTAAACTATTACAATACAATATTTTGGGTCATCAACAAAAATTATGGGCCTCAATTTAATCTCTTAGGGAAAAAAATCTACTCGTGATCCCTCAGAATTCAAAAATAGATCCAGATAATCAAAATCATGATCCCCTGAAATTCAAAATGACCCACATTAATCCCTCAAAAGGACTAAAATGGGTTTATTTTGGAATTTAAAGGGATCATAAGTCAACTTTTTTTTAAGAGATTAAATTGGATCCTATAATTTTTGTTAATGACCCAAAATATATTTTATTCTTTTTTTTTCAAAAAATTTGTGTGTGCACTTGCACACACTTACACTAACCTAGGTCCGCCACTGCATCCCATACTTTGCAATTATCAGTCACACTGCAATTCATAACTAATTAATCTATAGAATCAAACACTGAATCGAACCCCAAATATCCTGAATCTAGAATGGGAAGGTTATGTTCTTACTCTGTTTTCACCACCTCATCTTCTTTTTCTTGCTCGAAACATAGACAACACCAAAGCTTTGATGCTTGGAGTTTGAGGGCAAGAAAACCTTAGAGAGCTGATTTTTGATCATGCAAATTTTGATTTGAAATTCAAGGAACCCTAACCGTTGACAACAAAATCGATTTCAAAAATCGAGTTGTAAAGAAATCGATATACCAAAGAGTGAGGGTGGACATAGTGAAACAGAGAGAAAATGGAGAAGAAAGATTTAGAGAAAGAAGAGAGGATTGAATGGATGTGAGCAAAGAATAGATAGAAAGTTGATGGATAAAGTTTTAAAGAGAGAGACAAGAGAGGTTTGAATAAATATGATTGTAAAAAGGAATTGATAAAGGAGAAAATATTTTAGAGAGAAAAGGAAGACATGTGACAAGATATTAGGACAGCGTGGTGATCCCCGAAAATGCCACAATGTACATAATTATTGGGGGGGGGGGGGGGTTTATTAATCTCTAGAAAATAACCTCCACAAATGACACATTTTTTTAGTGCCTATTAACTATAGTTCCCTTTTCATCATGGGTCCATAGGTTTAAAATGTAACTAATATAGTTCCTTCCTTTTGGTAGAGTAACTAATATACAATTATTTCTTATTATTTAAAATTTTATCTCAATGTAAATTTCAAAAATTGTTGTTACAATAACCCCCTCTGGAAACAATAATTTTTATCAATAAAGAACTCTGACAATTCACAAATAATGTTCCGAATAATCATACCCAAAATAATATGAAAAATCTTATAACGTCTTTTCAAAATTCTTATTGTATTTATTTAACTACAATTTATCCCACAAATTTCAATCCACAATATCAACAACTATGTACCGTAGCTAACTAATCAAACTTAATTGATAGAGTACCTAAAATCTAAACTAAATTATGAAGTAAGTACTAATATTATAATCACCGCAATCTATAATAATTTTTTCATTAATTAGAATTTGACAAGAACATGTATATTTATACGTGTTAAGAAATTAAAATAAGTATTTTAAGAACACTGAACATGAAATTAGGTAAGCACTCTTACAAATTGATTCAAAGAAAAAATAAACAGAATAATAAAATAGGAATGCATTTGAAGAAACTATAGGGCAAGATACAACTTCAATTAAAGCAAGATATCATAATGAGACCAACATAATAGTACATTCCCCTTTAGGTAGAATGCACTAACCAATGTTGTAACCAAGGTCAGAACCTTGGATGAGTTAATAAGTGAGCACAACAAGTTATCATATAAAGGTTAGCATAATAATATATTCCCATTAGGCAGAATACACAAACCAAAGTCTAAACCAATGTCACTTAACTAATTGGGCTTTATACTGCATCCCCATATATATCATGATTTAATTCTTTTTTTATTAAAACAAGAAAAATACAGTTGATTTTAACCCACAAGTAATTACAAAAAATTCTAATAGTATAAACTAAACTACCATTCAAGGCAATTCCATCAGTTTGCGATATTCAGCAAGAGCCCACATTGGAAAAATATTTCGATACATTACATAATGCATAACGCAATTCCTCAAGAATACGCCTGTGGATTCCTGCTGCCATAAATTAATTAAAGAAATAATTAATAACTAACAAGTATATCATGTATTGTACGGATATTTGTTATTTCCGATAAAAATCAAAATATGAATTTAAAAAACAGAAAAATATTTTGCAGTTAATGCAGATAAATTATCTGCATTTACTTCCAAAATGACGTCGTTTTGGGATTGAAATATTAGAAAATTATAATTATAAATACTATGATAACCCTGAAATAAATTAAAATTACAAAAATACCATGATTTTTGTCTCAAAACGACGTCGTATTGGGCTTACTGCAGATAAGTGTACGTACAGATAACTTATCTGCAACAACTGCAAAAAAATGAACCCTTTAAAAAATATGTAAAAGAAAAAAATTAAAATTATAAATGAGATATATATAACCAATTCATGTAAAACTTTAAAAATATAGAACAAAAGAGAAGAAATATGTAAATTATAAAAAAATTGAATATGTATAATTAATTCAAAGAACTTGAATTTACTTTAAAAAAAAAATTAAGAATAACATATGCATATTAAAATATTTAACTATCCTTAAAAAGGATCAGCTCTGATTTAATGCACAAAGATGGATATATAAATAAATTGTATTCTTTTAATAAATTAAGATTAAAATTTGAACATACCATATGACTTTGGGTTTTTTGATTTTTAGGATTATGTAAAAATATTATTAAAAGTAAGTATAGATTAATGTTTGCTATTCTGCATGAAGACATACGTAGAAAAAAGCCTTACTTAAATGACATCAGGTGGGAGCTATAAGCCTATAAGTGGTAAAATATGTCATGAGTCTCATGACTCGTAAGTTGATTTTTAGGATTATATTGCGATTTATGTAATGTGATTCATATGTTATGAGTATTTTCATTCAATTATATAATTTTTTATTTAAAATTTAAATTTTAAAGTATATGTAATTTTTTTTATTTGGTAAATAAAGTATATGTAATTTTACTCATCACAAATAATCCTTGCTCCGCCATTAAATGACATCAAAGGGTAGACCGATACCTGTTGTGGCCAATCACCATCTTCCAGTTGAGAATTGATGAGTAACTTTGCTGCATGATGAAGAGGAATTGGGTCTCTCTTATACTGCATAGAAATTAGAAAAAATAAATAAATTATTTAACATTTTTTTTTGAATTATGATTAAGAAAGTGAATTAGATCGGTCGGACGCAGAGGCAAAAAGTGAATTGCAATTTGCAAGAAATAAAAAGTAGACCTGTCGAGAATAAATGAGAGCCATCAGAGCCCATGCAGTTTGTACAATATTTGAACGATTTCCTTCAAGGGGTATGTATATCTGCATCATCCAATTCATCAAACCACATTCATAAAGGGTAGTTAATTTATAAATCATTCAATAAATCTATCTATCTACCTTTTTGGGGCATGATAGATGGCTCTCCCTCCACCCACCATCCTTTCTCTGTGTTGCAAGAAGAAACTCTACTGCTTTTCGAATTGCAGTGCAATTGGAGTAAGTCTTGCCACCTGCTGCAAGCCCTGCAACAACAAAGTATGTGCCATAAATGAAGCAAACTCCCCATCTACCATACCATGAACCATCAGTTGTTTGGGTATCCTCAATGAATCGAACTGCCTTAATAATGGAATTCTCGATTTCTTTCTTCCTATGATCCGGATATAGTTTCTTAAACAAAACAAGAGCCCCAATTGCCGATGCAGTACATTCAACATATTCATGCTCAACTACAATGTCCTCAAAAAATTCTGTGGGATTGAGCAACTGAAATGGTTGACATCGCAGATTAATTAATTGATAGCTAGTCACCGTTCTTGAAATAGATAAACAAATTTCATTCTTATTAGTTGAGATGAATGACTAAGATTAAAATTGAAGTATATATATATATATAGGGCTTATCGTTTCTCAAGCTGTTTGCTTGAGATAATTTTATCTCTGGCTACTAAATCATAATCGTACAAAGATTGATCAATGGTGATAAAGGAAGAGAGAGAAAATGAAAATCATAACCATTCAAAGGTGAATCAATTAATATAAGGAAATAAATAAATAAAACGACGTAGTTTTGGGGTAGCCGGAGATAAACTTATCCTAAGCTATTTCAGAAATATTTTTTACATATATATATATATATATATAAATAAATATATATATATACGGAGTAGGTTATTGCAATATATTTGTGTGTGCATGGATTCTCGAGGTTTATGTCTTATATAGTGAACTAAATCACAATGTGAAGTATGGATTTGTTTCCCAAGTGGGTAAAATATGTGGATATGAAGGTGATAAAAGAGGCAGCAATATAACTCTAAGATATATCCGTTTTGCCTCAAATATGCTGAGAGTGCACAAGGAAGATGGTGTGTAAGGGCTACGATTTATGACTGTGGAGAAATTTCAGCACTATTTATACGCCGCTCTGTTGTGTCTCCTAATAAGAGAAAAATCTAGGCGGTCAAAAGGGACTATGCACTTTTTTGGCTTTTATTCCAATTCTTACTAGAATTTTAAAGAAGAATATTTCAAAATATTTCCTGCCAAATGGGTTGCCATTTCCTTTTTTACAGAGAAGCGATGAATCTCTATTCCCCCTTTACTAGATTGCCCAACATTAAAATGAGGAAGACAAATTTTACTATGTCCCCGAGGGTAAGCTTACTAGCCAAATTTTGTTTATGGAAAGGGGGGGGAGATCAATTGCAAACTCTTGGATGAGGGTTCTGACAATAAAATACTTGAGATATTGCGTGCGTTTGATTGTTTCTTTGGCTTTCTTATTGTACTTTTAGGCTTTGTTTGAGAGTTAGTTTTAGAAGGGGAAGGAAATGAAAGAGAGGGTTTTAGTAAGTCTTTCCCTTGTTTGTGAGTTTAAAAAAATGAGGGGAATAAATTGGAGATTTTTACTAAACCCTCTAAAACCCTCATTCTTCTTAAAATTAAAGTTTCCCCAATTTGGGGGGTTTAAGGGAGAAAATATTAAAAATTACTTAGCATTAAAATGTGAATAATTTTTAAATGTAACATTATTAAAAAAGTCTCAAATACCGACAAAATTTATCGACGAAAAATATTTCATCAAAAATAGTGATAAATTTTTTGCTGAAAATTATATACGTCAAAAAATTTCCTTCAAAACTAAAGACGAAATTAGAGATGAAACAAGATTTTGCCATAATCACTAAAATAAATTTTTTACGGAAAAAAATTCAATCAAGATTATTGATAGAATCTAAATTCCGTCGAAACTTTCAACAAAAATATTTTCGTCCAAAATTTTGACAAAACACATTTCCATCGAAAAGTTTCGACGTAAAACAATTACGTCAAATTTTTTTACTGAAAACATTTCCATCAAAATCTGTGACTAAAAACATTTTTGTAAAAATTTGACGGAAAATTTATTTTGTCAAATTTTTTTACGGAATCTAAATTTCATCAAAACATTTCCCTAAAATTATTTCACAAAAAACATATTCATCAAATTTTTTGACGAAAAATATTTTCATCAAAATTTTCAACGAAACACATTCCATCAAAAATTTGTGACGGAAAAAAATTTCATCAAAATTCTTAAAGAATTCAAATTTTATGTTAGAGATTATGGCAATATTCGGTCAAAATTATTTACAGAATCTAAATTTCGTCGAAATTTTCGAATGAAACATTTCCCTCCAAATTTTTGACAAAACAATTTCCGTCGAAATTTTTGTTAGAACACATTTTCATCGAAATTTTGAACGGAAAACATTCCATCAAAATTTTTTACGGAATTCTTTTTTCGTTTAAAACATTTGATGGAGGAAATCATTTTCCTCAAAACTTTTGGCGGAAACTAAATTTTGTCAAAAATTTTAAAAATTTTCATCTGAGAAAAAATTTCGTCGCTTTCCGGAGAAAAAATAATTTTATGACGAAATTTTTGTCGTTTGCATTGTAGAAATTTCGTTGAAAATATGATATTTTTTAGCAATGAGAAAAGTACATAAATAATTTTGTTAGAAATTTTAAATTTGATTTAATTTGTAAAATATAATAACTATATTAATTTTTAAAAAAGGTTAAAATGGTAAAAATATGTCATCATCCCTTCATTTTTCTCCCTTATCATTTTTTAACTCCCAAACAAGGAAAGTGAATTCCCTCCAATTTTCCTCCCTTCCTTTCCCTCCTTCACCCTTGAATCCCCTTTCTTCCCTTCCCATCTAAACTCTCAAACAAAGCCTTAGTGTTTTATATTTGTATTTATCATATGTGATTGATTTGTGCATTACTCTACAGGGGAAAGATGGACATATTCATACTTGCCTGCTTGGCGAACGCTGGAAGAGACCGAAACTCCCTGGACTCAAATTACGGAAGTTGTCCCCTCAAAAGCATGGTGAGGGAAGATCTTCCTCCTGCCAGCGGTGAAGGAGAGAAAGCTATCGCCAGATTAGGCGGCAAGATATTGGACGGGATCGTTGGCCAGAAATGATTCCCACTCTTGGATTTACTCTTGTGGAGGATGACGCATCCACGGGGGATGACGTTCTGGTCATCGAAGAGACTCCTTGTCTAGCTTTAAAGAGGAAGAGTTCTATTTTTGCCCGAGCGAATGAGAATCTAATGAAAATCAGGAGAAAGACGGTTGCTAGGAGCTTTTTGAAATTGCTAGTGAGTAATGAAGAGCGAAATTTTGACCATTCCTTGGAGCGCAAACAACAGCTTCCCGAGATGAACGTGTTTTGTTGGAAATTTATTTAAAAGTGGACTTAAGTTGTAATTTTGAACCCAATGTACATGAGCCCCAGAGCCAGTATTTATGTTTTCTTTCCTTTTATTTTGGGTTGGATTTTTAGAGCCTGAATCCCAGCTTGATTAGGGGTTAAAAGGGGAGAGTAAGGACCTTGTGGATCATCTTTCGTTTGAATTTGAATTTTACAGGTTTGAAATTAATATAATTTTTGTCTTTTCTCTTCTTTTTTCTTTAATCAACCCAAGGGTTGAGAATTCCATGGTTGAATCCTGACGACCCGCGCCTCATTTTGAACCAAATATGTTTCTCTTTCCAACTCGGTTTGACATCACGCGATTGCGGGTGTTCAATATGAGATACGCAATTGCGTTCTTGGGAAAGAGATTAACCATTAGATTTAATGGTTAGGTTGATTAATCCAATGAACTCAAGTTGAACAGGTTGATACTACGTGATTGTGCGAGTAGACGCGCCGTATTCGACCAAATGCTAGGCGATCGTCTAGAGAGGGGTTTCTAAGCGAATGCAGGGATTCCAATTCGATTAGGGTCAACCATGATTTGGTAATTATTTGTCCAATGATGGATATTCTTGGAATCCTAATTCTTGGGTTGGTTGCTTTTAATTTGATTATTCTCTTTTTTTTATTTTATTTTATTCCGTTTAAATTGATAATCATATTAAAAAAAACCCCATTTTAGTTTTCATTTTTCTTTAGTTTCCGTTTCTTCTTAGTTTCTCTTTTATTTAGTTCCCATTTTTATTTGGTTTTCGTTTTCATTTTGTTTCCATTTTACTTTTATTTTTATTTTTATTTTTATTTTTATTTTTCTTTTGATGCGATTAAGCTCCTTGCAAACTTCTTAAGAGACGACTCAGGTTAATGTTTTACTATAAAATTTCAATAAACCTGATTTAATTAATTTGCATGAGTTCGACAGCTCGTTTCAATTACCAAGTAATACCATGCATTAAAGCAAAAATTACAAATGAACATACTTAGGTTGCTTTCAAGGTAGCAACTAAACGAACATAATCAAGTTATCAACATCACTTAATGAACCTTACAAATATTACAAGTCAGAAAGTAAATTTGTTTTATAAGGCAAAATTTAATCATATTATAATTTTAAGTAGACACACATTTAATACTATTATCAAGTATACTACAGGTGACTAAAGTCAGCACTGTCCATAACTTTATAGGTAATGGAAAGAAAATTACAGCTACTTCTTTTGATCTTTCGGAAGTCTGAAGTCTGAGCAGATTTAGAAGGTATCTTATTCAGTAGGTATGCTACAGTGCTTGAGGCATACCCCAAAATGATTTTGAGAGTATTGTCTCACTCATCATGGACCTAACCATGTCCAACAAGGTTCGATTCCTCCTTTGGAGACATTTTTCTGGTGTGGCATATAGGGCACAGTAAGCTGCGGGAGAATCTCATTCTCTCTTAAATAATCCTGAAACTCACTACTCGGATATTCGTCGCCACGATTTGATCGTAGTGTCTTAATCATCTTGCCATGTTGTTTCTCTACCTCACTCATATACTCCTTAACTTTTCAAAGGCCTTAAATTTATGTCTCATTAGGTACACTTACTCCTATATTGATCTTTTTCTCCTTTCTCATTTTTCATGCAACTCTTGCATCCAATCCAACTGTCTCTATCTTTTTTTCTTCCTCTCTCTTTCTTGTAACGATCGTTCTTTTTTGCATGATTTTGGAATTCCCATTGATTTATATCATGATAACAAATTTGCTGAAAAATGGTAGTGGTTGCCCTTTTTTTGGGAATATTCCACCTAGTGCAAAAAGCGAAAAGTTAGTGGACTTGAAATGATGAGAGTACAACTCAGTTTTTCTACTTTTAATAATATTATGTGGCTTTCATAATTTTCCTTCTTTTTCTCCCCAATAGGCCTATTTAATGGGATTTTTCATAATTTTATCCTAGAATTTGATAATAAAGAGGAAGATTTTTTGAACAAGCAACCACAATAAATGGAGATATAATATAGACCCAAAAATCTGCTTGCGTGTATATCCATGATATCATGAATTGATTGGTTAAGGTTCATTGGCCAACAGAATATGATATGGACTTTCCCTTGGAGGGATTTATCCAAAGAGGTTTAGAATTTAGGAGTTCCATATGGACACTCACTTGAGGTATAACTAATTTGAGTGGTCCTAGTGTACTGAGTACACATAGAGCATTTATGTTTGTATAGGTTCATTGGCCAAAATATTATGGCATGGGCTTCCATTTGGGGAATTATCCTAAAAAGGTCAAACTCTTGGAAGTCCACGTGGAACTTGTTTGAGTGATGACTCATCAAGTGGTCCTAGTGCACCGGGTGCACGAATTAATTATCTTTAGGTTGCCTTAATGTATATATAAGGTTATACTATGCCATGTGTATTCTAACCTTTCTTATAGGGAAGTGAACTTAAGGGTGGAGGAATCTCCAAGAACCCTTAGTTTACTAAGATTTTTATCTCACTCTAGTTAGAGCTATGTGATTTTAGGTCCTCAAGGAGGAGTAAGTAGCACTTCAAGGGGAAAGGAGCATGTATAGTTCTCTTAAATATTGCATATGTTTGACATGCTTATTTTGGGAGCCTATGTATTTGGAAAACCATTTTGAGAAAAGGAATTACATTTTGACAAAGAGTCGTTAATATGTTGTGCATTTCTTTTGGTTCAAGCATGTATTTTTGGTTTGTAATTCAAGTGAATTGAAGCATGTATATATGATGTCAATTATGTCAAAATGCTATGTTTTGAAATTAAGTATTGAGCTAAGTTGATGACATGATGGATAATGTGGATGTTTCCTGTAACACCCCACGTATACCCGATTTGTTATCATGTCATCGTATTAAGCTACACTTAATTAAAATTGCAGAATATCTTTTTCTTTTCAATTATGACGTCATTAACATTAACCAAGTGGATTACTTAGTTCTCTTTCAAAACATTGCCTGTATGTAATTGCAATTAAACAGCTATATATACTGAATAACCTCATAATATAAAATAAGTGAGTATCTAAGTCACGGATCTACAACACGTAGTCCGGACAATATCCTGATACATTAAAAAATCATATCTAAAACAGCAAAGTCAACACAAAGTGGCATGAACAATCCCCATGCTCACCAAATAACACAACAAAGCCCAACAGAGTACTAACTCAAATAACAGGCTAAAATAGCAACCTATAAATATAAGTTAGAAACATAAACAGCAGTCAACTAAGCTCCGGCCTCCTGCCGCCCGAGGCATCTGCCCCCAAGTTACCTAAACCTGAAATATGTGCCCTAAACGTGGGGTGAGATCTCTAAACAAAAATCTCAGTAAAGTAAGGGGTCCTCAAGGATTTCTCCATCCCAAGCTCACTTACATGTGCAATATAAGTTCTAAAAACAATATACACTATCAGTTCCAAAATCAGTGTAATGCAGCAGATAATCATGTCGTGTGTGTTAATACTATTCTACTGGCCAGAGAAATGCAGGATTTATATACGTCTATTACCCACATTAGTGCAAGACGCCACTTGCACCCACCCACAGGATCACCGTATTGTATGACGCCACATACTCAGGCTTACCGTCTAAGTGGAACAACACATACATATTATAAGCAATTGCACATAAAGCTCAACAACATTTCAAATATCAAAGCATGTAACACATCATGCATATAAACCATTCCTCCATGGGGTATGGTGGAACGACACAATGGCTAAACCAAGGACACGAAAGCTTACCTTGCAAGCTAACTATCCAAGCCAAGAGTCCATACAAGCTCAAAGCCCACAAACAACAAAATCACAATCTGTTTATACAATAATTAATCAACAATAATCATTGCTTAAGATTCCATTAAGTGATTTAGGCTTTCTAACTCATTTTAAGTCATTAGATGCTGTTTTTGCAGGAGGTATTCGAATACTCCTTGATGAGTATTCGAATACTCCTTGTCTCCAGAAAGTATCCGAATACTTTCACTTAAGTATTCGAATACCACAGGGTATCCGAATACTTTTTCCCCCATTATTCGCATACCACAAGGTATCCGAATACCAATACCCAAGTATTCGAATACTACCCAGTATTCGAATACTTATTCAAGGTATCTGAATACTTTTCTTTCCAGAAAAGTATCCCCATACTCCTGCAAGGAGTATTCGACTACCAGAGGACAAGTATTCGAATACTACCCGAAAAGTATTCGAATACTTATCCAACAGAATGCAGAAATTCGAACAGACATCTGCATAATCCAATTTTTAAGGGTCCAAACGTGATTTGGAGTCTAATGACTCCATAAACAGATGTTCATTAACATGTTATGAACTTAGAAACTCAGTCCTTTACTCAAATGATCCAAGTTTTACTTTTTAACCAATTAAACAAGCTTAAACCATCAAAATGACAAAGAGGTGATCATGGCATACCCCATGCTCCAAAAACTCCGAAAATGGCATTGACTTAGAGCCTCCAACACAGCTCCAAGGTACTGACTCTAAGGAACCACGAAAATGTACTACAAGGTTGGACCTTTACACTCAAAGGTGGCTCCTTGAAGCTCAAAATGACAAGAACAAGGCTCCACTAACCCAAACTCAGAATTACAGCCCTTAAACTCCCCAAACCAGAGACCAACAACTTAAAAATAAGCTCACCAACCCAACACAATGGCACCAACTCAGTGTTTACAACCACAATGAGGAAGACTCACAACAAAGGTGGTTTCTTGGTCCCTTTTCATGAGCAAAGGCCAAGGCTTTCAAGAGGAGAAGAGAAAATAGCTGGAGAGAATCAGCCACCAAAACTCACGTAGACACAAAATATGGCCTAGGGTTTTGGGCCCAATTCCTATTTATAGTCTCATTAACTCTAACCACACTGTATTAACAATAATAGCTACGCTTAGCATTTTAATCTCAAACTTTGGAATCTGAACCTACTCATTTTTCTAAGATTTATCATATTTTTATTTTATTTTTCGCAGCACCTTTCAGGTACGCGCTTTTACTTAACCAGTAACAGTTCTGACCCCAGTTCTCATTATTTCGACTTGAAACTTGAAATCACAGTCCTATATATTATTCTAGGAATATTCATGCATTTATTATAATTTTCTGGGATACTTCATCAGTACGCAGTTATACTGTGGAGCAGAACCGGTATCTGTACTTTTCGTCAGAAAAACGATTTTTAACATTATTAATCACTTACCATAATTATTTAAGCCTTCTCATAATTATTAATGTCAATTATGAAATTATATCAATTATCTAATATTATTTAATTAAATTCCTTAATTAACGACGCAGGTTCTTACATTTTCTTTTGAATAAGAAACTCTTTGTTAAATGCTAATATATTGATAAGTGTATCGTTGTGTAAGAAATGTATTTTGTCATGTAATGACTCATGAGAAGTTAAAGTATGATGTTCAAGTTGAATTTTGAATTAAGTATGTATGGATATCTTGTAAGGGCTTTGAGGACTAAGTCAAGAATCCATGGATGGATATTTTAATAAGTAGTATAAATTCAAGGATTAAATAGATGTACACAAGTGCGTATTGATATAATTGTCCATTAGGTTCTTTTTGGACATTTGTATGGCAAAATAATAAAACTCAGACTCCTAACCCAAAGCTTGGAATGCTATTTTTAGCCAGTCATGAAATATTCTGATATTTCATGTCATATATCCGGATATTCCTCAACGAAAATCTAGATATCTGGGCAGGGCAACAATGATCTTAACGTAGTAAAATTGACATATTTTGAGATAGAGTGGTCCAAATTGAATAAAACTTGAACCTGTGCAAAACGAACTTAAATTTCTTCAATTTTGGAAAGTCTTATGAATTATGGATAAGGGACCCATTCCTAGTTTTTAATTTGAAGTTGCTACCCTAATTTTGAAAATCCGGTTTGAAGCGGTTGGTTTGCGACATGTATAACTTGAAATTTACAAATCCAATTGAAGCAAATAATATATTATTAGAAATATTAAAGAGTCTAGTTTGACATATAAAAAAAATCTAGAAACTTTAGAGCTCCCACGAGTTCCCAATAATTTTGTGAAGCAGGCTGAATTGACCGTAGAGGCCAATATAGGACAATTGTCTTGTGAATTGCTTAACTTAGGCTATACTTGGCCACATAACCCATATTGTGGCTTTATGGAAAATTTGAGGTGTCTATTTCATCATATTAAATAATTATAATTTTGCATAAAGCCACGAATTTTCAATTTTAGAAATAGTCAAGGCTATTCAGTGATCAGTTTTGCTCTTATTTATCTATATAAATGGGTCTATGATTATGGAGTTACTTAATTTGGTTATTGGTTTGTGTTTTTTTATCCAACCAAATATGTATATCATTAAAATATTTCGTTTTCTTTAATTATAATTTATTAGGTAAACAAGGAGAATATTAGAAAATCAGTCTTAAACTAATTGAAAAAGTTGTGCTTATAAGGTGTCAAGCACAGTAATATAGTAATTTTTCTCAACTTCTCAGGCAAAATGTTATCGTCTTCATTTTCTCTCTTTAATTGAACTTCCATATTTGAATTTTTGTTAAATTAACGAAAGTAATGTTATAAATGTTGTAAAAGATTAAGTATAATTAATTTGGTTATTGGTTTGTGTTTTTTACACAACCAAATATGTATATCATTAAAATATTTCGTTTTCCTTAATTATAATTTATGGGTTCATTTTTTTTATGGTCAACGTAGATAAGTTATCTACATTGAGCCCAAAACGACGTCGTTTTGAAACGGAAATCAAGGTATTTTTGTAATTATAATTTATTTCAGAGTTATAATAGTCTTTTTCTTTATAATTTTTAAATTTTTCAACTCAAAACGACGTCGTTTTGGAAGCGAATGTAGATAACTTATCTACTTTCACTGTAGAAACATTAAAGGCATAATTTATTAAGTAAACAAGGAGAATATTAGAAAATCAGTTTGGTTATTGGTTTGTGTTTTTTACACAACCAAATATGTACATCATTAAAATATTTCGTTTTCCTTAATTATAATTTATGGGTTCATTTTTTTTACGGTCAACGTAGATAAGTTATCTACATTGAGCCCAAAACGACGTCGTTTTGAAGCGGAAATCCAGGTATTTTTATAATTATAATTTATTTCAGAGTTATAATAGTCTTTTTCATTATAATTTTTAAATTTTTCAACTCAAAACGACGTCGTTTTGGAAGCGAATGTAGATAACTTATCTACTTTCACTGTAGAAACATTAAAGGCATAATTTATTAAGTAAACAAGGAGAATATTAGAAAATCAGTCTTAAACTAATTGAAAAATTGTGAATCCAGTTTCATATCACCCTAATTTTAATATAACTTTTAAATCCCAAAAATAGGAATTCTGGGATGAAGTTTCGATTGCTACGTAAGTTTCCTTAGCTAACTTAACTTTTTAAATTTAGTAACTTGTAGTTTGGAGGGAAAACTTGTTTCTTAAAGGTAGAAACCACTCTCGTAACTCGTAAGAGAATACTTCCAATGTTCTTGTAATGCATATTACACCCAATTTAAATAGAAATACACTCGCTCATCGAACTGCATTTATAAAGTTGCCCAGAAAATGAATGTAAACTCCTCTCCTAACCCCTTAAGTGAGGTGTAAGAACCCACACCGTTAATTAAGAAATTTAATTAATTAATTATGTGAAATTAGGAAATAATTTCATAATTGACCCTAATAATTATTATGAGGCTTAAATAATTATAATAAGTGGGTAATAATGCTGAAAGTCGTTTTTCTGACGAAAAGTGCAGATACCGGTTCTGCCACTCGGTATAAATGCGTACCGAAAAAGTATTCCGGAAAATTATAATAAGTGCATGAATATTCCTAGAATTTTATGTAGGACTTTTAAAACAAGTTTCAAGTCAAAATAATGAGAACTGGTGTCAGAACTGATACTGGCTATGGAAAAGCGCGTAACGGAAAGGTGCTGCGAAAAATAAAATAAAAATACAAAAATCTTAGAAAAATGAGTAGGTTCAGATTCCAAAGTTTGGGAATAAAATACTAAGCGTAGATATTAATACTAATAATGTGTGTTTAAGGACTTAAACCACTATATATACTACGTTTGGCACTAAACCCTAGGCACACCAGCTGATACGTGACTGTTTTTGGAGGGGCTGACCAGTTGCTACTATTCCATTGTCTTCTTCTCCATGTTTGTGTGCCTTGAGGCCATTTCTCCTTTGAATTTCCATCTAAACACCTTAGGTTTGTGTGTTATGACTTTGTGAGTGAGTGGAAGTCTTCATTTTCTGGGTTCAACCACTGCTGGGGTAGGTAGAGTGGGCTGACTTTGGGGAGTTGTGTGGTAGGAGCTTTGTTCTACCATTTTGAGGTCCAAAGGGTGATCTTTGAAAAGAAAGAACCAACATTTGGCCACCATTTTCGTGGTTGAGGGAAGTCAGACCTTAGAGCTGAAGTGTGAGCTCCAAGAGCACCCATAGCTGCTGCTTTGAACCTTGGATAAGTGTCACCACCTTTGATCATGAATTTTAATGGGTAAAAGTGGAGTCTTGCCATGTTTAATGAGTTAAACAAGTAACCAACACATAAATGAACCTGTATATGCCTAAAAATGGATGCTTGGACGTTGGAATGGGTTAAAAACCCAACCTTTAGATTGATATCTCGCGAAAATGCAGAACCGCATTTTGTCGCGAAATATCCGGATATGTATATCCAGATATTGATATCCGGATATGATATCCGGATATTGATATCCGGATATGGGGATCTGAATATCCGGATATGGATATCCGGATATTGGCAGAGAGATATCCGGATATTCTGGGTTTTCATGGACAGTGAAGGTACTGTTCATATAGAACTGAGTTATGGGTTGGTGGACCCTTTGTTGATGAAGCTGAACTTTTGTAATAATTAACTAAGTCAGAATCTAAGTGATTAAGGGCTTGTGGCTTTGTGAGAAGCCTTAAGACGTAAAACGTAAAAGAGAAGCATTGTCTTTATGTATAAGCTTATGTGCTATGCTTATTGATGATGAATTATTGTACAAACAGATTGTAAGTGTGCTGTTTGTGCGCCTTGAGCGGTGTGTGGACTATTGGCTTGGATTATTAGCTTGCAAGGTAAGCTTTCGTGTCCTCGTTTTAGCCACTGTTGGTTCCACCATTTTCCCATGGGGAGTTGGTTGTATGCATGATGTGTTTTCAAGTACTGTTTTCTTGAAATGCTAATGAGATGTTAAGCGCAATTGCTTATGATATGTATGTGGTGTTACGCCTACGGGAGGCCAAGGGACGGTCCTGTGGGCGGGTACAGCGAATGGCTAGTACTGTGTGGGTTTAGATGGATTCCTGCACTTCTCTGATCAGTAGAAATGTTATAACACACATGACATGATTATATGTTGCATTGCACTATTTTGAGAACTTATACTGTTAAACTGCCTTTTGAACTTATATTGCACATGTAAGTGAGCTTGGGGTGGAAGATCCTTGAGGACCCCATGTCTTACTGAGATTTATTTTTAGAGATCTCGCTCCACGTTTGGGGCACATTTTCAGGTTCAGGTAACTCGGGGGTTGAGACCTCGGACGGCAGGAGGCCGGAGCTAAGTTAGATTATGATGTTACCATGTTACCATTGTTGTATGCTGACATGACTGGTTATTGGATGCTGCTATGCTTTCTGTCATTTATGATTATTGAGTTGAGACTGCTGTTGGGCTTGTGCCTTATTTGGTGAGCATGGGGTTTGTCCATGCCACTTTGACTTCCATCTTGTTTAAGTTTATCTGTGTTGTATAAACTATCAGGTGTTCCGGTCTACGTGTTGTAGTACCGGGACTAGAGACATACTTTTGTTATTTATTTAATGAGGTATTTCAGTTAGATGTCTTAGCAATATATATACAGGCGATGTTTTTATGGAAATGATTAAGTAATCAATATGGTAATGATAATGACGTCATAATTGAAAAGAAAAAGATATTCCGCATTTTTAAATTAAGTGTGGCTTAAAATACGATGGCATGTTAACAAACTGGGTTAACACAGGTGTTACATGAGGTACTTGGATGGTTTTGAGGAAGTAGTATAAAGTACATTATAGATGGTATATCAGCATTTTTTTTCTCTCTATTCGAAACAATCTAATGATACTTTAATTATCTATAGATGGTATATTTTCGGTTTTTCATTGATGCAGCAATAAAACACTTTTCACTAATTTTTTATGTATAAAACATTTTTTGGGGTTGGGAGAAGGTGCACCTGTGGACTAAACCAGAGAAGAACGAAGAACAACGGTTAAGAAAACAGTAAGAGGTGAGAAGTTGCTGACTAAAATAGAAAATGAAGAACAACGATTAACAAAACTTTAACGAGGGTGGGAGTTTATTGAAATGTAAGTGGTGAAGGTTAATTACAATAGAATAAACCCGGAGGAGATATACTTGGATTAAGAAGGCACTCAATGAGGGAGCAAGAATATTACAATTTTGGTTTAATGCTTCTCATGTAATAAGAAATAAAATTATTTTTTACACATATAAAAGTGTTCGGAGTCATATGATGCAACGAGCCAACGACACTTCAAAAAACTTAACATGCTGTGTACGACACTTTCCGACACTCCACACATTGCAGAGACTAAATAGAACATTCAAAGGTTACTTTGCGTTTTTAGCTTAAACTATTAGATTCGCTGGATTGTAATTACTATTTTATTCAGTTTAATATAAATATTTGTGATATCTTATATTTCTTTGCAAAATTGATGGTTATTATAAGTTTATCTTTATTTTTTTATATTAACTTATTGAATATTAAATATATAATATACGTTACATAAATTTAAAATATTATTTAATATCAAAACGTGTCTTAATGTGTCAAAATCTAATATTGTTTAGAATTAACGTGTCATAGTATCGTGTCGTGTCGTATCCCATGTCGATGTTGGTGCAACATAGGTGGGGTCCATGAGAGGCTCTTTGAAGAAAAAAAGAGAGAGAAAATATGAGCCACATACACTTTTATCTGAGTGTGAGACATTAGGCAGGGTAATTTTAACTTAAAAATTTATAATTGAGTTAGAATGATTTACATGGTCAATCGTAAAATCGAAGGCTAATAATAGGAGGTTGAAAATGGGAGGACCAAAGTATGCCAAGCATACGATCACTTCATGCTTGCTTTCGTTTGCATGTCTACCCACTCTAAAAGACGCTCCAAAGAGTAATCCAAATAAGAACACCAAATAACGTAAATTAGTTTTATTCAAAATTTCGCCAGTAGAAATCGAAAATGTAGATTTAAAAAAATAAAATAATTATTGGATGAATGGATCGATATTTTTTTATCTATATACAACTGTGCTTATAAAAAATCGTAAGGAGATACATCAAGGAATGTGTCAAAATACTTAGTAATTAGAGACACCTCAACTCTCAACTCTCAACTCATTGAGAAAATGACTTGCAATTTTATTTTATTTTATATAAACAACATGTATTTTTCTGGGAAGGCAATCAACATCTATATCAAGGTGGGTATAACTCTCCCAAAATAAGTTATTTACATTCACAAAGACTTAAACTTAAGATTTTATTTAAGCGAAATCAAACATTTACCACTTGAATCAATTCTTGACTTGCAATTTATTAACTTAAAAGATGTGTTTTTCAAATCTCATACCTTCTTAGTTGTTTTCACTTTCTATCCGTCTCTTTCCTAAAATTTTCAATACATCATTGAACTGTTTCCTCTCGGCTCTCGCTCTATTGTTTTCTAATTAATGGTTACAACTGGATCTTGGATTGAAAACTATCAAAATTAAGACGCATGACCTTTGGCTCTATGTTAATTTGATGTGCATTAAAGATTCCACCACATTAATTAGGGATGTACTAAAAATTCAAAAGAAACACATACCAAAGGAAAAAACGAAAAATTCAAAAGAACTGAAATATCATATTTTTAGAATTGGTTTACCGAACCACTTTATATGTAGCCATTTCTAAAAGCGAACCAGTTCGAGAACCAACTGATTTTTCAGTCTTTTAAGTTTTAACTACTGGATTTTAACTACTGCAATACAGAAACGAGAGAAGGGCACCAAATTTCAAGAAGGTCAATTAAAGTGCAGATAATTAGTGAACCAGCTCCAATTGTAGCTTCATAAAAGTAATGTGTGCATCATTGCGTCTAAAGAGAAATCAATTGGCAGGGGCACAAATGTCAAATAAGCACCTCACACAAATCTAACATGTTACCACCAAAATAAATATGCACAAATGTCTTATGTCCATGTACAAAACTCAAGGCTTTTCACAAGATGAATTTTATAATTCAGAAGGCAAACAATAAAAATAATACCCGAGCCAAATAGCCTCCCAATATTGGATCAATGATTAAACCTATGCCCTAAGCTACACTGACCTAAAAGTATATTATACTTTGAATTATTATAATGGAAAAATAGTTCTAACTTCTAAGAATAGAGAGTAGACATTAGTTGATGAGTCCTACAGTTGAGAGTCCGGGAGCTTAGTGTTTTCTCTTGATATAGGCGTATTAAAAAAGAAAAAAACGGTTTATCCTTTTAAATGACATAATTTATATCATTTCACTCTCACAAAGATATGGAATCCACCCCTTTAATTTTTTTGTCAACTCTCTCTCCTCCTTTATCTATCTCTTTCTCTCTCTTAAAATGACACAATTTTACATCATTTAAAATGACACACACTTTTCCCATTAAAAAAGGACAATATAAATGGGAGTTTGTAATTTTGTATGAACACGTACCAAGTGCACACGTTCAGAAAAAGTATATTGGTGCTACGGGATGAAACTTTAAATTGCTAACTATTAGATGTTAAAAAATGGTACTTTTACTAGCCCATGAAAACCAATTAAGCTTCCCAAGAGAAAACTCATGGTCATTGCTTGTGCTAAGGCCAAATAATGTGTTGAAGATGACACTGAAATCAAGTAAATATTGATAAGGATTTTATAAGAGTTATGTTGTAAGAAAAGTGATTGTGTAATGTTATAGAGATTCGTTTGGCGTGCCGTAGTTTCTTTTTTGCTTCAAAACGTGTGGGCCCCACAAAATATTGTGTGTGTAGGAAACTTTCTTGTGTTATGTTAAATGATAAATGCAAATCCCTATTGATAATTATATGAAACCGCACAGTAGCATTTAAAAGAAAGCATCCAATTCATTTACATATATGCCTACATTGTGATAGCCCCTGTAACTATAACAGGTTTTTGACCATAATGTCCCCAAAATATATTTAGGTCAATGATGTGCCGAGCTCCAATGCAGATCCTACAATATTTTCAATCACACTTACATCACTAATAAACACCTTATAACAATGATAAAAAAAACTTAGAATGGAAAAACTAAAAGTAATCTTACCCACATAACCAACGTATGAACCAATATAAACCATTATTTTTGCAATAATAAAATCCCTTATTTGAGAATAATTGTTGCATTGTCGAGGATGATATATTATGTTCTCCTATAAGTTAAACATTAAATAGTAGTTGATTTCTTGACTATCTGATAACAAATGAAAAAGCATAAATGAAAGCAATAAGCAAATACAAATTGACAATGACACATCCCATACTTTGCAATTATCAGTCACACTGCAATTCATAACTAATTAATCCACAGAATCAAACACTGAATCGAACCCTAAATAACCTGAATCTAGAGTGGGAAGGTTATGCTCTTACTCTGTTGTCACTTCCTCTTCTTCTTCTTCACGCTCGAAACATAGACAACGCCAAAGCTGTAATGCTTGGAGTTTAAGGGCAAGAAAATCTTAAGAGCTGATTTTTGATCATGCATATTTTGATTTGAAATTCGAGGAACCCTAACCGTTGACAGCAAAATCGATTTCAAAAATCAAGTTGTAGAGAGACACGAGAGGTTTCAATAAATATGATTGTAAAAAGGAATGGACAAAGGAGAAAACGTTTTAGAGAGAAAGGGAAGACATGTGATAAGATATTAGGACAATGTGGTGTTCCTTGAAAATGCCACAATGTGCATAATTATTGGGGTTTTATTAACCTCCAGAAAATGTTGTAAGAACCTGCACCGTTAATTAAGGGATTTAATGAATTAATTATGTGAAATTAGAAAATAATTCCATAATTGACCCTAATAATTATTATGAGGCTTTAATAATTATAATTAGTGAGTAAGAATGCTGAAAGTCGCTTTTCGGAAGAAAAGTGCAGATACCGGTTCTGCTAGTCGGTATAAATGCGTAGCGAAAAAGTATCCCGGAAAATTATAATAAGTGCATGATAATTACTAGAATAATATGTAGGACTTGTAAAACTAGTTTCAAGTCCAAATAATGAGAAATGGTGCTAGAAATTGGTACTGGCTTTGAAAAGCGCGTACCAAAAAGGTGCTCCGAAAATTATAAGAAAAATATGATAATTCTTGTAAAATTGAGTAGGTTAAGAATCCAAAGTTTGGGATTAAATGCTAGCGTAGCAATTAAAGTTAATACTGCGTGTTAATCTTTGAGTGGGCTATATATACCCTCTTTAAGGGCACAATACCCTAGAAAACAGAATTGGCTGCGTGAGTTTGTGTTGGTGGCTGACCAGAACTGTTCTCCTTGGTCTCCTTCACCTTCTCTTGAGCCAAGTTGGAACCTTTTGTTGGGACATTTGGCTTTGATCCTTCTCTTTTCTCCTTGTAAACACTTGGGAATCATCTTTGTGAGGGTGTGAGGGTGCTTTGCTTGGGGCTTTAGTCACTGTTTCTGGTCAGGGGGTGTGCTGAGTTGGGGTGTGGGTTGAGAGCCACCTTCTTCTTGGTTTGTGAAGCTTCAAGAAGCTACCTTTGTGAAGAAAGGAACCATCTTGTGCTAGCATTTTCGTGTTCTGTCCTAGTCTGAGGTTGAGGGACTGTTGGTGAGCTCCAAGGGCCCCTTGGTTCTGAGTTTTGAGCCTTGGTATGTTGTACCACCCTTTGATCATGAGTTTTATGCTTAAAAATGGAACCTTGATGCATGTAAAGGTTAAAAGATGATAACTTAACGTTGGGTAATGTCAAACACACCTAGAAATGCATGTTTAAGTGTTTAAAATCGGTAAAAACCCAACCTTGGAAGGATATCTTCACGAAATGCAGTTTCTGCATTCTGTCGTGAAATATTCGGATATCTGCCCGAGAAATATCCGGATATGGATTTGGATATCCGGATATTGGATATCCGGATATGGGAATCTGGATATCCAGATATTGTATATCCGGATATGTACAGTGAGATATCTGGATATGGTCCCGAGGAATATCCGGATATTCTGGGATTTCGTAGAATAGTAGCTGTGTTGTGTGTACAGTAGACTATTGGGGGTTTGTGGACCCTAGATTGATGAAGTTGAACTTCTGTAATTAATGAACTAAGTCAGAATCAAGTGATTAAGGGCTTATGGCTTGGTATGGAGCCTTAAGACGTAAAACGTAAAGGAAAGACGTTGTCTTTAAGTTATATGCTTGTGGTGCACTATTATTGATATAGTATTGGTCAATAACAGATTGTGAATCTGCTGTGTTTGGACTTTGAGCTGTGGACTCTTGACTTTGGGTGTTAGCTTGCAAGGTAAGCTTTTGTGTCCTCAGTTTAGCCATGTTGTGGTTCCACCATGTCCCATGGGGGTATGGTTATATGCATGTTGCGTTACATGCTTTGAATATTTGAAATGTTGTTGAGCTTTATGTGTAATGGCTTTTAATATGCATGTGTTGTTCCATCTTGACGGTAAGCCTGAGTATGTGGCGTCATACAAGACGGTGATCCGGGGTGGATGCAAGTGGCGTCTTGCACTATGTGTGGGTATTTGGCGTATATAAATCCTGCATTTCTCTGGCCAGTAGAATAGAATTGACACACATGACATGATTATCTGCTGCATTGCACTGTTTTAGAAATGATATTGATGAACTGCTTTTAAACTTATATTGCACATGTAAGTGAGCTTTAGATGGAAGATCCTTGAGGACCCCTTGTATAACGACCCAATTAGACACAGAAACACATGCTCCCAATGGCCACACTTACAATATGTGTTTGTTTTTAATTCTACAATATGTGTCCCGTTGTTTTTGTTACTTTTATTACCACATAATTAGAAATTCCCTTTGTGATGAGATAGTAATTCACTCACAAACATTTACTGTTAAATAGGTGTGTGTTTGGAATGAAAAGCATAGAAGATTATTGACTCATTTCTCCCTTGTGTCTCCTCTCTCTCTCTAAAACTCTTCTTCTTCTCTTTAATTTCTGTTCTGTAATTCTCTTTCCCCTGTAGCTCTACTACAATGGTGCTTTCATCGAGCTACTCTTCCTCCATAGCTAGAAGTAACATTCATCCTCTTCAAAAACAAATCACTGATCCCCAATCTCACCCTTCAATCTCACCTACCATTACATCATGCTGGAATGATATCACTGTTGCACTTCATGCATTAGACCGATCCCTTACAAAATCGCGTGCTGACTTTGCCAGGGCTAGCGCCGAGATGAGAGTTGATTTCGCAAGAGTTCGAGCCGAGACGCGAGCTGATTTCGCAAGGATGAGGGCTGAATTCGATCAGATGCGAGCTGATCTAGAAGATATAGCTGCTACTAGGATTCAAAGGATATTTCGTGCATTTCTGGTGCGGCGTCATCGATTAGTGAAACGTGAGACCCCTACGACTACTAACCAGTGGACAGCGTCCCTCCCACAATCGACGAGTGTGCACACAAGCTTTGCATTAGCTCCGATTGGTAGAGCGTCCTCAGCCTCCATGTCGTTTGGTGGATCATCTATTGCTAACGGAACACCCTATATTGTATCGTCGTTTGGGTCTGAGGGATCTCCAGAAGTATCAACTTACGCTGCAACGGTTCCTATTGAAGGAGTCTTTATTGTTTTGTCTACCTCCTTATCCATAACAACTATGATTCCTTTATTCTCAAGCGCATTTGGTTTTGCTGCTTCTTATTCGAGTTTCACATATATCCCACCGCCATTACCAGAGCCTCCGGACTCTCCATACCCTCATGGTTCTGCTAATATGGTCATAGAAGGTTTTGAATCTGTTAGTGCAATTGGAGCTGTTGAGAGTACAACCCAGATGTTTGATGAAATGAATAAGAGGAGATGTGAATCATACCTAATGCAATTTATTGGGTACAATTTGACATTCTGCAATGTCACTGCTAGCCTTGACTACATCCCATGCCTATCTGTCTTGCTTCAGTGGATCCAGGTTTTACCTCGGGAGGAACTCAGTTTGACAATCCATGCTTCAGCTTTACATTGCTGTGAATTTTTTGATTGGGACCTGAAGACTACTATGGCTTCTTCTATGCTAGAGTCCAATCGCCATCCTCTTCACCATGTTAAGATAACTTTCCATACACTTCACAAATTAGCAATCCTAATGCAGAACAACTTTGCCCCATTAGCTCTGCAATGCCAATCTCTCCTTGACGAGATTCTCTTTGGGTGTGAATCTTTGACTACCTTTGTTTATAATGCTTTTAGTGAGGATGTAGGCTGGTCAATGTTGAAATTATTCATCTTTGATAATTGTGAAAGTTTGACAGCAATTTGGTTCATTAATACCACTTTAGTCAATCTTTGCCTTGGGGATTTCCAGGCAATAGTCAATCTTGAGTTAGTTCAAGGTAATGCAGTGTATCCTTCCAAAGGGGATAATGATTTGTCAACTAAAGCTTTAACTGCTCTTTTTAGTTTAAGGAGGTGGTTGAGTGGCTTCTTATTTTTCTCATGCTATCTTTTGGCTCCTTCCAAGGGAAATATTTTGGCACTGGATCTCTTTTTGATTATGATAAAAGTTTGTTCTATTCCGCCATCAATTAGTGAGGAGTTCAAAAGTTATTTGTCAGGGGATCCATTTTACCTATCCATTATGATTTTCAAGGACGTGTACATGAGCAGCTCTGTCCATGGTGCATTGCTGGCTAAATTTTATACTTTTGAAAAATTGGATTGCAATTCTGATGCTACATCATCTAGAATCTTGCGGATGGGATATTTGTTGGACACACTTTTGGGGCTTGTAACCAAAATCTGTGCATGGACTTTGAAATGGTGGATTCTTCAGAACGCTTTTGATCAAATCTTTTGTGTCACAAAGGACTTTGTGTCGCCTGTAATGATTTTGATCAAAAAGTTTGAAATGAGAGAGGCAAGTATTTTACTCCCAGGAATGCATTTTGTTCGCCTTTTACCAGACCCCAATGCTATTGGTGGTGCTCTGCCAGCATGCCAAGAGGGTGCTTTCCCCACCATTCAGTCCAAGGAGAGGGAAGTCCAAATTATGCCAATTGATGTTAGTTTTGGCAGTGCTTTCTCCACTGATATAATTCCCATGCCTTTTCTTCTTTCAACAGCTACCGTCAACTTTTCAGGGAACTTTACAATCCACCAACTCCTTCAGTTTTTGAAGAACACCAATCCTTCTGACATTTTAAATGCCAACACTTATGATGGCATGTCTGGTGTTACGGTAGATGTTACCTATTATTCTAAAGAAGCCTTCAATTTCACTATGGTAACCATTAGTGACACAGAGACAGGCTGGCCAAGTTTTGGTGGAACAAATGCTACTGCAGAGAATGCTGAGACCTACAATAATAATTTGATTTGTGTCCTAAATGATTTTGGACTCTCTAGTCAGCCAAAGATAACCATTAATACCTATAAATTGTTTAATAAAGACAAGAGGAATGGACCTATATCAGAAAAACACTGGGATATTTTTTATCCTTTGCATTTTAGTGCTTCCCAACAGATTCGTGCAAATCCTTCACCATTTTTGTGTGTGGCTAAAGTTTGGGTAAATAGTGACAAGATACAAGTTGGCGTGCACTGGGCTGGTGAACTCTGCCAAGCACAATGTGCAGCTATTCAAGGAATCATTATTTTCATTCAGGCCTTGGAGTCAGATGCTACGTTGAGCAATGATATAGCTTTTTTGTTTGCTATTGCTGTTGTCTCACAGCCACAACAGATAAAAGGGGCCGAGCAGCTACACACAATTGTCATGATAAGTTTAGTGGTTTTACTGATTGTTATTCTCAATGCAATACTAGTTATGTACTCACAATACAATTTTATTGATATGTCATTCAAGCTTTTCAAAAAGAGGTTTGCAATGGATGCCGTGAGAGTGATCTTTGCCCTGATGCCTATAAGATGCTTTGTGTGGTCTTTTATGGGTTGTGGTTACTGCAAGAAGGACAATATCATAGAGGGCGTGATTTTTTACAATTGGATTCTGGTTTGGAATTTAAATATTTGGAATTCCTTGATTGCTACCTCTGTCCCAAAAGAATTTGGTGCAAAAGCTCTACAAGCTTTTGAGGAAATGAAAGTTAAAGGGTTTGTGCCACATAATTTCCCTTTTACTGGTATTTTATATGTTTATGCTCAGCTTGAGTTACTGGGTGTTGTTAAGCAAATGCATCACGAGATGGAACACAAAACAATAGCTGCCAACCCAATTGTTTTGAGTGGATTGTTTGACATGTATGCAAAATGGAGGGACTTGATCATTACAAGGTTGATATTTGAAGGGTTCCCTATGCTGTTATACTCTTGCCATAATGCTATGATTTTAGATTGTGCCATCTTTGATCCAGGTGGAGGTGCAACCCAACCTCGAGGACGAGGTTGTTTTGAAGGGCGGTGGAATGTAACGACCCAATTAGACACAGAAACACATGCTCCCAATGGCCACACTTACAATATGTGTTTGTTTTTAATTCTACAATATGTGTCCCGTTGTTTTTGTTACTTTTATTACCACATAATTAGAAATTCCCTTTGTGATGAGATAGTAATTCACTCACAAACATTTACTGTTAAATAGGTGTGTGTTTGGAATGAAAAGCATAGAAGATTATTGACTCATTTCTCCCTTGTCTCTCCTCTCTCTCTCTCTAAAACTCTTCTTCTTCTCTTTAATTTCTGTTCTGTAATTCTCTTTCCCCTGTAGCTCTGCTACACCTTGTCTTACTGAGATTTCTTGTTAGAGATCTCACCCCACGTTTGGGGGAATGCTTATTTCAGGTTGAGGTAGTATGGTGACTGATGCCTCTGGCGGCAGGAGGCCATAGCTTAGCTGATTATGATATTATGTTGTATTGCTGCCATGACTGGATTTTGATGTTGCTATGTATGTTTATGTTGTTGTTGAGACTAATGTTGGGCGTGTTGCCTTATTTGAGTGAGCATGAGGATTGTCCATGACACTTTATGTTAGTACTTTTAGATTGGAGTTGCATAACCTGCTAGTCGGTCCGGTCTACGTTGTTGTAGTTCCGTGACTTCTAGAGACACACTTATATTATCTATGTTATGAGGTATTTCAGTTAGCTGTTTTATTGCAATTACATACAGGCGATGTTTTATTAATTGATTAATAAGCAAGTTGGTAATGTTAATGACTTCATAATTGAAAAAGAAAAAGATATTCCGCATTTTTAATTAAGCGCTGCTTAATACGATAGTATGATAACATTACCGGATATATACGGGGTGTTACAAATGTTCTCCACAAATGACACATTTTTTTAGTGTCTATTAACCATAGTTCCCTTCTCATCATAGGCCTACGGGTTGAGCCAACATTATTACACAAACTAATCAACATTATAGATATCCAAGCCCAAACCAACGGATCACTTAATTAAAAGAGCTTTATACTGCACCCCCCATATAAATCACTACTTAGCCCATTTTATTAAAAGAAAAAACTACAATTGATTGAAACCCATAATAATTATAAAAAATTCAAACATTCTCCCACTTTGGTAACGATGAGCTAAGGACAAATTTTTATAACGAGGCCAAATTTTAAGAAAACACATTATCTAAGGTACGATATATGAATATCACTCAATCCAACTAAAGCCAAACAACAATGAATCAAGCGGTGATTACATCATTTATTGATATAAGACCTTCCATGGTCACAAATGTTATTTGATTCCACCGACTAGTCATTAGTGTGGAGTGTAGCAAGAAAATAACATGTCAAGGTGATCAAACAATAGCCAAACTGCTATTTTCTTTGTCAGTACTCAAATTTCTCTCAAATACCTTAAAGCTAGAGAAATTTCATGGTTTATCAAAAAATCATCATACAATCAATATAATGTCAACCACGAGCCGAGTAATCCAATCAAGAACAAGTTTCATGGCATCATTATGTCTCGAACTCCAATATAGTGACAACCACAGACATGATGGTCCCAATGACACTAAGTTCCAAAATTTTGCAATTGATATGTAGTAGTATATATACTCGAACATATAATAGCAAAAACTAATGCATTATCAATTTCTCTAATGAAAAGTACGTTTGTGTCCTAAATAAATAAATTTTTTGAATTCAAACTCCCAAGTACGTCAAAGCAACTCACAACGCCAATGTTCTTCACATGCATTCTACAAAAAAAAAAAAAAAAAACCATGGGCCTAAGTCCTTGAATTAGAAAGTCAGTCAATATGCTCAGTAACTGAGTCATCCACAAAATAAATAAAATTCATAATCAATTAATAACCTAAGAATTTGATATTATTTTTCCATCACCAAAATAAAATATAAGTTTTTCAAAAATGATATAAAATTCAAAACCCTTCTTAAAGAGGCCTTAAAGAAAGTTCATTTAAAAATAAACTCATATCTTGACCTCAAAGAACTACGCAAATATCTCTCATTGACTCCACATTAACTTCAACATCGCACAAAATCAATTATTTTCTCCCTCTAAAAAAATTGTCGAGTATGTTCTCTACATTAACTATTTAATGGCACTATGCCCTATCAAGATCGAAATGCATAAGGAAAATTCTCAATCTCATATCCATTCATTATAATTCAATCCAATCAACAATTCTATTATGGTATTCTTATCATTCATATCAAAAGTATATTCATTATATTAAAGCAATTATATTAATTATGGGTAATAAAATAATTTTAACGAAATAATTAACACACTATAAACTCTCCTTTTGGAAGAGTAACTAATATACAATTATTTCATATTATTTAAAATTTTATCTCAATGTAAATTTCAAAAATTGTGGGTACAATAACCCCTCTGGGCAGGTAATCGCAGACAATAATTTTTATCAATAAAGAATTCCGACAATTCACAAATAATGTTCCGAATAATCATGCTCAAATAATATGAAAAACCTTATAACGTGTTTTCAAAATTCTTATTGTATTTACTAAACTACAATTTATTCCACAAATTTCAATCCCCAATATCAACAACTACGTACCTTAGCTAACTAATCAAACTTAATTGATAGAGTACCTAAAATCTAAACTAAATTAGGGAGTAAGTACTAACATTATAATTACCATAATCTATAATAATTTTTTCATTAATTAGAATTTGACATGAACATATATATTTATATGTGTTAAGAAATTAAAATAAGTATTTTAAGAACGCTGAACATGAAATTAGCTAAACACATTTACAAATTGATTCAAAGAAAAAATAAATAGTATAATACAATAGGATTGCATCTGAAGAAACTATAGGGCAATATATAACTTCAATTAAAGCAACCAAGGTTGTAACCAAGGTCAAAACCTTGGATGAGTTAATCAATGAGCACAACATGTTGTCATATAAAGGTCAACATAATAATTTTTTTTATTAGGTAGAATACACAAACCAAGGTCTAAACCAATATCACTTAACTAATTGGGCTTTATACTACATCCACATATATATAATGACTTAGATAATTTTTTATTAAAACAAGAAAAATACAGTTGATTTTAACCCACAGTAATTACAAAAAATTCTAATAGTATAAACTAAAGTACCATTCAAGGCAATTCCATCAGTTTGCGATATTCAGCTAGAGCCCACATTGGAAAAATATTTCGATACATTGCATAATGGATAAGGCAATTCCTCAAGAATACGCCTGTGCATTCCTGCCATAAATTAATTAAAGAAATAATTAATAACTAACAAGTATCTCATGTATTGTCGTATATTTGTTATTTCGGATAAAAATAAAACTATGAATTTAAAAAATATTAAAAGAAAAAAATTAAAATTAAAAATGAGATATATATAATCAATTCATGTAAAACTTTAAAAATATAGACCAAAAGAGAAGAAATATGTAAATTATAAATTTTTTGAATATGCATAATTAATTCAAATAATTTGAATTTACTTTTTATAAAAAAAATTAAGAATAACTTACGTATACTAAAAGATTTAACTATCCTTAAAAAGGACCAGCTCTGATTTAATGCATAAAGATGGATATATAAATAAATTGTATTCTTTTAATAAATTTAAGATTAAAATTTGAACATACCATATGACTTCGAGTTTTTTGATTTTTAGGATTATGTAAAAATATTATTAAAAGTAAGTATAGATTAATGTTTGCTATTCTGCATGAAGACCAGTGGCGGAGCCACTTAAGGGTAGGGTGGTGTGTGAGTCCGGGCTAGATTTTTATAAATTTTACTTATTATATATAATTATATAATTAATTATGTTTAGACCAGTGCCAAAATTATAATTTGGCCCGGACAAAAATTATACTTTGACCCTATCTAAAAATTAAAATATAAACCATAAGGATTGCTGCACTGGTGAGGAATTTGGGTATGTTATATATTTAATTCTTACTTTTATAAAAAATTTAAAAAATATTTAATAAAATTAAAAAACATATAATAAAAATATTTAATAAAATTATAATTCTCTAGATTTATGTTTTTTCTTCCCGTGGGCTGCTTTTTTGCTACCTCTTGCCCTATTTTAAGGTTAGATTTTCTCTCTCTAAATATCAATTTATGCAAGATGTGTTGTTGAGCTTTGCTTAATTAGTATTTTCCTTTTTTTTATATCTTAAACCTTTTCTAACTTCGGCTTTTCCACAATTTTTTTTCCAATTTACAATTACAAGGCTCTCTTAGTTTGTTTATGGACCAAGACTTTCACGAGGACCCTATCTGGGGAGCATGACAATACGCTCTGGTTTGTCTTTGGCATTTGTTTCGTTCAAAGCTGTTTACAACTTTACATCCTTAGCCATCCAAGTTATAATATCCCTAACCTAATTAAATAGTAAATTACAGGTTATTAAGTAAATTAAACATGCTTTAGTGAGTAAAATTAAGTATAAGGCTTAATTAAATTAATTTGAGTCACTTTGGAGGTAAAAAGTGTACTCAGTGAAAATTAAGGGGTATAAATGGGTGTAGGCAAAAGTACCCAAAATATAAAAATGGAAATGGAAATATTCTTAGAAAAATATTCCAGACTTTTGGGTAAAGTTTGGTGATTATTGGAGTTAAATAGATAGACGAACTGATACCCACATGTTACCACTTAACTTATGTTAAGTGATAAGATGCAAACAGAACCCACTTTCCCCCCAGAAACCTGTCGACAGAAAGGAGGAGAAGAGAAGAGAGGAAGAAGGAGGGAAAGCCTAGAGATTGCTAATCTCAACCATTTTGAGTGATTCCAAAGCCTAAACCACTCCAAATCTCCTCCTCTTTCATAATCCTAGCTTTGTTTTGAGTGGGAAGCATTGTGGAGAGGGATATTGGCTCTCAAAAATTCGCCCATTTGGTGAAATTTGGGGTTTTGAGTGCTTCAACCTCCATTGAAGCTTGGGGAACCATCAATCCTTGGTTGTGTGACCATTGGTGGTAAGATTCTAACCCTTGAACCTCATGATTCCTTGAAATTGCATGAGTTAGGGTTTGTAAATAGTGTTTTAGGGTTTTTGATGGAATGTTGTTAAGTTAGCCATGTTCTAGGAAGAATGGAACTTAGAGCATGTTGTGGAAAATGCTAGGAACTGCGTTTAATCGGTAAAAATGAGCTTAGATAGCTAAATGAGTATATTTGTAAAATGGAAAGAATATGATGCTTGATATTGGATTTCTTGCATTGTTAATAAATGGTTTGGTTTGGTTGGTTGTTGATTATGCCTTGGTGTTGTCTAGGATTGAGGCATTTGGACCAACCGTGAGTGATCAACCATTGGAGCAAACTATGGAGCTTGACCAGCTCCTTGAAATAGGTAAGCTCTTGCTAAGTTGGGATGTAGAGTTGTTGTGGTATTAATGAGTATGTATGAATATTCATTGTATAGTATGATTGATGCTATGGCACCTTGGTGTAGGTGTGTTACTTGTAAGTCATTGTTGAAACCAAAGTTGATTGGTTGCTGAACCGTTGGTGGTGAACAAAGGTTGAACGGAAGCTTTGAGGTAAGCCTTCGGACCTTGGGTGTAATTCCCTTGATTGTTCCACCAAGCCCTAAAAGGGTAGTGGTGATTATAGTGTATATAAATGCAATAAAATAGTGTAATGCGTTGTTATACGTATGTGTATGCATTTGGTGTGGCATAGGATGGTGTTTCCCTATGTTGGTATGTGGCATGACGATGCGTAAATCATACTTGGTAGTTAGCTGGCCAGTAGGACTATTTGCATCTGAGTTTCCTTAGGACAGCTTGTGAGCTCGAGGGATTTCTCCTGGAGATGTATTGCACTTTGCATAGATATGTATTTACTGCATTATTATTGTTATTGCTATTACACTGATATGGAACTGTGGGGTGGAGAGATGCTCCAAGAACCCCTGGTTTACTGGATATATTCGTATATCTCACCCCGTGTTGTGGGGACCCCCTTTCAGGTAAGGATGCTGCAGGAGCCTCTGGTGGCAAATGGCCATATTTGGATTAGCATATGCATGAGGATCCTATATTTTCATATTATACATGTTGTTTTGTAGCTCACATGTATAGGATTGTAAATCATAGACCATTGATAGATGTATGATTTGTATATTGGAATGGACTTAGCCTATGCTCATGTCTTTGGTCATCTCTTTTGTTGATGGGAGCCAAGGGAATGATCATAGTGTTTTGTAAGCTAAGTTTCATGAATTGTAATGAACATGATTTGTAATTGATGAGTACTTTAAGTTTAATATATGTATGTTCATTAAGTATTGGTTTGTTGAACTGGAAACTAAATTAGGTACCTAGTGCTAAATTGGGAAATGTTGAGAAAACAAATACATCCTGTCCGTTTGACCAATTTTCACACCCAATGTGATGGAATTGGACTTTTATGTCTCTATGGAAGTTGTAGACATTTCTCTTAGCTTTCCATAGAGACCAAAATGGTGTAATTTGAGTGAGTATAGCTCAAGTTATGAGTGGAAAACCATAGGTAGGTTAAATGACCTTGTTTTGGGTCACCCAGCCCTGTGGATGGCGCCTGGGGCGCCAGGTTCACGCTTGGGGCGCCAAATTACGAGATCAGACAGTAGCATTCACGCTTGGGGCGCCAATTCCATGCTTGGGGCGCCAATTCCACGCTTGGGGCGCCAACTTTCTGTTTTCCCACGCTCTGGGCGTGGATCTCACGCTTCGGGCGCAGGGGTTCTGGAGGTTTCGCACCCTTTTCTTAGAAAATGCATAACTTTGGCTACGGTGCTCCGATTTGAGCGCGGTTTGAACCCACGCGTAGCTAATGAAAAATACTATAATATAGTAGAAGATGGGAATCATAAAAGGAGTTTATAATTAATTTGATAATTAAAGTGATGAAGACATTTAACGACGTATTGTCAAGTAGAATGAGAATATAATATTAAGTTTAGTCCCACTATTCCGCGAAGTATATATAGTTATGATCACGCACTTGGTTATTTGAATCCGGATCATTTAAAAAGGAAAAATTTATCCGGTTTTCTAATTGAACCAATGTGATTGTAACTGCGCTTAATGCCGTACGCAATGATAACAATCCGGTTCTAGAACGGGTTGTTACAAAAGTGGGTATGTTGGAGCCTCCGAAATAGCTTTGTTCGTGCGTTCTTGTGCATTGGCAGAGAAAGACAAACGCTTTTTAATGTAATGTGATACTATTTAGTAAATAATATAGATCAGTATCTTAGAATTCATAATAAAATTTTTCCCTAATAAATTTATGTAATTACGATAAATATTTTGATATATAAATTTTTTTGGCCCGAGCTGAAATTGGAGCTCAGCTCCGTCACTGATGAAGACATACGTAAAAAAAAATCCTTATTAAAATGACATCAGTGATGGAGCTATAAGTGGTAAAATATGTCATGACTCATAAGTTGATTCTTGATATGATATGCCAAAGTACATGTCTTGTCAACTCGTGGGATAAAACAAAAATAGATCATGTCTAGGTTTGGGAAAATAATACAAATTATTATTATGTCGTATTTTGGGTTGACTCGTGTGATCTGCATATCAACGACTTATTTTTTATTCAAAAAAATACAAAATAAAATTTGAAATTTTAGTGATTTTGACACTAACCGCTGTGAGTCACGGATCAACTTGCGTATTTTATTCAACATTTCTCGTTATTTTTAATTTTTTATAAAAATATCCAATCTAAATTTGTGTCTCAACCTATGTGACCCACGACAAGTTTCATTTTTTGACACGTTATTGACAATGTGTCATGTTCGAGTTGAGCAGTTTTACCCTCATGCCAACACTTCACATGATATGAACTTGATCCACCGACACATTTTACCACCTATTTTGCTCATATAATGCTGTAGTTATGAATAACATCACCTACTATGTTGTTACAAGAGTTCTTCCTATATTTTATTTTATTTTTTTAAAAAAGATAATATTGTTTGAATTAGATCAATAGATATAAAATATAAAACATATTAAAAAGATATAGAAGAAGTAAACTTGTAGAAAGTAGACTTAAATATAGTAAAGTTGGTTTTATATTTTTATAGATCTTGAATTTATTTTGATGTCTATTTAAATATCAATATATAAGTTAAGAATAATTGAATTTGTATTTAAAAATTGGATAAAAAATATATTTAAAATTTCTAAAAAGATTCTATTTTCTTACCAATTTGGCAATTTCAAATAAATTTGATGTATATTAAAAATTAATATATAATAAATAAATAAGATAAGAGAAATAAAAATAGGATTTACAAATTAGATACAAAGTAAATTTAAACAAAAAATGCTTATTTTATTTTTTAGTCAATCTCAAATATATTTGATATCTATTTAAATATCAATATGAATATTATTAAATAAAATTAAATTTATTTTGTAATCAATCCAAATGATTTGAGTATTTATATTCATATTATATTATATTGCGATTTATGTAATGTGATACATATGCTATGAATATTTTCATTCAATTATATAATTTTTTATTTTAAATTTAAAATTTAAAGTATATGTAATTTTACTCATCACAAATAATCCTCGCTTCGCCATTAAATGACATCAAAGGGTAGACCGATACCTGTTGTGGCCAATCACCATCTTCCAGTTGAGAATTGATGAGCAACTTTGCTGCATGATGAAGAGGAGTTGGGTCTCTCTTATCCTGCATAGAAATTAGAAAAAAGAAAACGTATTATTTAACATTTTTTTTTCTTTTTGAATTATGATTTAAGAAAGCGAATTAGATTGATCGTAGAGGCAAAAGGTGAATTGCAATTTGCAAGAAATAAAAAGTAGACCTGTCCAGAATGAATGAGAGCCATCAGAGCCCATGCAGTTTGTACAACATTTGAACGATTTCCTTCAAGGGGTATGTATATCTGCATCATCCAATTCATCAAACCACATTCATAAAGGGTAGTTGATTTATAAATCATTCAATAAATCTATCTATCTATCTACCTTTTTTGGGCATGATAGATGGCTCTCTCCCCATCCACCATCCTCTCCCTGTGTTGCGAGAAGAAACTCAACTGCTTTTCGAATTGTAGAGCAATTAGAGTAAGTCTTGCCACATGCTGCAAGCCCAGCAACAGCAAAGTATGTGCCATAAATGAAGCAAACTCCCCATTTACCATACCATGAACCATCAGTTGTTTGGGTATCCTCAATGAATCGAACCGCATTAATAATGGAATTCTCGATTTCTTTCTTCCTATGCTCCGGATATAGTTTCTTAAACAATACAAGAGCCTCAATTACCGATGCAGTACATTCAACATATTCATGCTCAACTACCATGTCCTCAAAAAATTCTGTGGGATTGAGCACCTGAAATGGTTGACATCGCAGATTAATTAATTAATAGCTAGTTACCGTTCTTGAAATAAATAAACAAATTTCATTCTTATTAGTTGAGATGAATGACTAAGATTAAAATTGAAGTATATATATAAACTAACATTAAAATTGAAGTATATATATATATATATATATATATATATATATATATATATATATATATGGAGTAGGTTTTTGCAATATATTTATGTGTGTGCATGGATTCTCGAGGTTTATGTCTTACATAGTGAACTAAATCACAATGTGAAGTATGGATTTGTTTCCCAAATGGGTAAAGTGTGTGGATATGAAGAAGATAAAAGAGGCAGCGACCAAAACTCTAAGATATCTCTGTTTAGCCTCAAATATGCTGAGGGTGCACAAGGGAGATGGTGTGTAAGGGCCACGATTTATGACTGTGGAGAAAGTTCAGCACAACAATGGCTACGGAAAGTAGAACCGAGAAGATGAACAATAGAAGAGTTAAGACCTCTTTATATACAAAATTAGAGATTCCTCCTCAATGCGTAAGCCGTGATGTAATAATCGTTTCCAACCCTGCAGACCCTACTAGGTGTGAGGCAGCATGACCTATGATGTGTAAAGGGCCATGTGTGCAAGGGAAATATGAGGAGGATGAGCCACGTGTTCCATTTACTGAATGATGGTGGGTCTTCTTGGCAGATTAGGATTTGGCCGGATAGGTCCATCCGCGAACCAGAATAGAAGCCCCTTAGTTTGGTGGTTTACTAACAAAGTGCCAAGGTGTTAGGAGTTTGTTCCAATCATCGGATCATACATTGGTATTTGGAGGATATAATTCTTTCCTTTAGTTTCTTCGGTCGGATTGACTAACTTGTCTTCGAAGCTCCCCAACTTGGTTTTCCAAGAAAGCCCCTTCATTTTTTTGCTCCAATTGTAGGCTATTACATCATAGCCACATGGCATTGTGTGATTGATTTGTACTTCATCATCGGCTATGTTGCAATGATAAGTTATGTGCGATAGTTATAATAGCTTTTTGGCCTGCTGCGAAAAGTCTTCTTTGCCCCTATGTGTTTTTACAATTTTATCCTCCTTTTTGGCAGATCCAACTCTAATTCCATCTTGGATTTTTGGTTTTTTTCTCTTCTCATGCCCATTGAGCTTCAAAGCGTGAGTTGGTTAGTCATCAACCACTTCAGTTATTTTAAAGTTAAAACCTTTGTGTCTTTCTTCTTCCTTTCGCAATTCTTTTCTCTATTATATCCTTCAATCTGCACAGGTTCTTGAGGTTCAGAGCTTTCGCCTTTTTGCACTTTGCTTTTCTTGGCTTAATGTTGCTGTTTTGCCTCCTTGTTCTTTTCATGTTGGCTCGTTGTTTTCCTCTAGTGTTATTTGGCCTCTGCGTCTAAGTCTGCAACTCTCATTGATCTAAGTTTCAAAATTTATCTCTAGGTGTCGCTTTTGTCCAACATTTTTTTTCTTTCGCTACTATTTTCTAATTTTCATTTGGTTTGAGACTGGTAGTCCTCCGAAAAGGTTTTATCTTTTTGGGTTGTTGTTTGTCTTTATTGTGTCATCTGAGAGTATGAGTGACGATGAATCTCACCATCACAACCCATTGAGACACAAGCATCAAGGGGGTTTTAGGAGACACTTCCATCAGTCTACTCACCATAGTGATTCAGGAACAAAAAAAAGATATTTTGAAAAGCCCATTGAGATATAAGGGATTTTCTTCAATGGGTATTATGGGTTATCCTCCCTTCTCCGAATCCACCTCCAATCAGAACTTCTTCTGGGGTGTCTAAGGGGATTTTGGCTGAGGGGGATTGGAGGTTAGATTTACTTTGGCCGAATATAGTTGTAGATATCAGACTTTTCGAGTGAGCCCGACTAGTTGGTTTTCTAGTGACTTTGATTCTTCTTCTTTTTCTTCTATTTGTACATCAGGATTTTTGATATGGCTCCCTGAAGACCCCCCAACCTTCCTGATTAGATGGCCAAGTTCAATGCACATCCAACTGACAGACTCCGCCTGACAAAACGCATCGGGGTGAAGAACATGCCCCTAGGGTCTCCCTATGTTCTTTTGCCTCTCATCCCTAAAGGAATCTGCTACTCATTTGGTCATCAACCCTTCAACTACCAAAGTAGTCATACCCTGCCATTCAGGGGTGATTCCCCCTCTTATCTGATCTCTTTTAGCATATTTGGCTACACGCGAATGGGTGGACCTTGAGTTTAAAGGTGTTGTATCTCGCATCAACAATGAAATCCTAGTTAAGAGGATGCTCATAGATGAAAGGAGACCTTTGTATCGTACATCTAGTGTGGAGGCAGACAAGGATTGGTATGTTAGCCCTCCTGGAAAAGAAGATCGTATCTGCAACGGTCGTGATCCAACCAGTAGCCGGCCAGACTTCCTTCATATGTATAGATGTTTTTTTTTTGTTGATTGTGGAGTTAAGTTGTCATTCACAGCTTTTGAGGAAAACATCTTTAACTGGCCATTAGTATCCCCGTCCCAAATACACCTAAGTGCTTGGGCATTCATGCATATGTTCGAGTTAATGACGAAGCTTTTGAAAAAAAAAATCCTTCTACATCACTATTTATGCACCTCTACGTTATGTCTCCTAATAAGAGAAAAATCTAGGCGGTCAAAAGGGACTTGCACTTTTTTGGCTTTTATTCCAATTCTAACAAAATTTTTAAAGAAGAATATCTCAAAATATTTCCCACCAAATGGGTTGCCATTCCCTTTTTTAGGGAGAAGCGGTGAATCTCTATTCCCCCTTTACTAGATTACCCAACATTAAAATGAGGAAGACAAATTTTACTATGTCCCCGAGGGTAAGCTTACTACTCGGGAGCACATCGCGCATCGCGCTTGCCAATAAAATACTTGAGATATTACGTGTGTTTAATTGTTTCTTTGGCTTTCTAATTGTGCCTTTAGTGTTTTGTATTTGTATTTATCATATGTGATTGATTTGGACATTACTCTATAGGGGAAAGATGGACGTATTCAAACTTTCCTGCTTGGCGAACGCTGGAAGAGACCGAAACTCCCTGGACTCAAATTAAGATTGTTGTAGCCTTAAAGGCATGGTGAGGGAAGATCTTCCTTCTTCCAGTGGTGAAGGAGAGAAAGCTATCACCAGATTAGGCGTCAAAGATATTGGACGAGATCGTCGGCTAGAAATGATTCTCACTCTTGTATTTACTCTTGTGGAGGATGACGCATCCATGGGGGATGATGTTCTGGTCGTTGAAGAGACTCCTCGTCTAGCTCCAAAGAGGAATAGTTCTACTTTTCTCGAGCGGATGAGAGTTCGATGAAAATCAGGCGAAAGACGGTCGCTAGGAGCTTTTTGAAATTGCTAGTGAGTAACGAAGAGCAAAATTTTGACCTTTCCATGCAGCGCAAACAACAGATTCCTGAGAGTGCCTTCGCATTCAAGGTGTGGATGGTACATATTAAGCGTTCTCTTTTTTCCCAATATATAATTCGGTAGGCTGGGTTGATAGCCATAGATACCCCGTTGGATGTGTTTGCTGAGAAAAAAATAAGTCTGGAGTTCGTCAAAGGTGTCGTGGAACACCTCGGAAAGGACTCTGTTCATTTGCAAGGGGTTGCTAATCTTGTGCAATTGTACTATCAGAGGGGTATCAAGGCTGAGCAGCAACTGCACAATCATCTCAACAAGAAAGAAGAAGATAACTTTGTCCAAGAAACTCTCATTAGTGAGCTTGAAACTCTCAAGAAACAAAAGGCCGATGATGACAACTTCATCATGGATCTTGGAGAGAGGCTTACCAAGGTTAAGGTCGACCTCACAGAGGCAATTGAGATATTTAAAAACCTTCGAGTAGAGAAGTAAATGTTTTCTTGGAGTAGTGCCAAATTTGAGGAGAGCTTCAACAAAGCCCAAATTGAGATATGTGGTTTAACTAGTCAATGAACGATCTCAAATAAATAAGTTGATACTTTAAACTTTAAGTTTGAAGCCAGGAAAAAAGATATAGATGAAGCGAAGAAAGCGACAGATAAGGTGAACATTGAGGTAAAAAACTTCTAGGATATGGTCCGCAAGATCAGTGTTGTAGCTTGCGAAAACATTTTAGAGCAAGTGAGGTTTTTGAACCCCTCAGATAATTAGGAATTCGTTGATCGGCTACACATCGTCCAAGAGGGAAAGATCTTTAATGTTAATGCGGATAAGTCTCCCACCCTACTCTTTGACACTTCATGCTCTCCTACTAAGGAACCTTCCTTCACAACCGATGATGTTCCAGATTTTCCTACAAAAATCGAAAAGCTAGAATAATGGTTTCTTTTGTATTTGTTTTTCATAGTTTAAGTATTTATGGGCTAGTTGGTCAACCCACGATTGATGTAACTCACAAAATTTTTATATACATTAACAACACATTCGATCGGATTATTTATCGACCGTTATTTTAACTTGCTTGTTTGTCTTACAAAAGTCTTTTTTTTTCTTTTCCCATTGTATTGCTTTTACTCACTTTATGCTGCTTTCAAATGATGCCTTTCCTCGAGGGGCTCTTGCTCGGACTTCTTTCCAAGCTTTAAGATATGAAGAAACCTTTTTCGCAGGATGTTCGCTCAGACTCATACTAGGGTTTGGGGATATAAGGGTATTTTGCCCATGGATAATTTGCCCAGATTCGTACTTGGGTTTGGGGATATGGGGACATTTTGCCTATGGAGAATTTTCCCATATTCATTTTGGGATTTGGAGATATAGAGATATTCCCCGTGGAGAATTTGCTCAGATTTGTTCCAGGGCTTGGAGATTTTGACGATATTCCTCGCTTGGACAATTATCGCAGATTCATTCTGGACTTGGAGATTTTGGCGATACTCCTCGCTTGGAGAATTTGCCCAAATTCGTTATAGGGCTTAGAGATTTTGATGATTATTTGGCGAAGAGATTGTTCTTTTTCACCAAGCTCTTGAATAGTTCTCTGGTTGCTGGGTCCATGATAAGAATATACTCTCACGAAGGTGTATGTAAGGAAGGTAGTAGGGATTATATTCTACTAACTTTTGGAGGGAGAAAAGAACACTCTAGGAGGTTAGGTTGGGTGTGAGATGAGAATGTAAAGTGTGTGAGGGTATCTTGGATATCTTTTGGAATTGGGATCCTTTTGGATTTTGGGTGAAAACTCTAGAGCCTCTCGAATTGCTCTAGAAAACAGTATTTTCCTTCTTGTATGTTTACCTTTTATTGCATTTGTCAGTCCTCACAATACTCTATATTGCCCATTATAATTTATATTGTTAAGTCTAGAAATTCAGCAAGAGGAATACAAATTATGGTGAAAACTGTAATAAAAGGTTAAAATACTGGTTTCTAGAGCAATTCGAGAGGCTCCAGAGTTCTCTACCAAATTCCAAAGGGATCCCAATTCCCAAATATTCCCAGATACCCTCACACACTTTACATTCACATCTTATACTCAGTCTAACCTTCTAGAATATTCTATTTTCCCTTCAAAAGTTAGTTATGCCACCTCACTGGTAGAACATAATCCCCTATTACCCTTCTCACATACATCTTCATGAGAGTATATTTCTATCATCCTACTGGTGGTGGTGTGGGTAGAGCCCGAATAGAGGAAACTGAGTGTTTATCTAGTGTCTCCACGTGCCCTTCTGAACTGGATCTTGAATCGATTGAACGGTGCTGCGAGTATTCACCACTATTTTTTATTTGAAGTTTCAAAACTCAAGAAATAATTAGCTAGAACAAAGATTAGAGAATGAGAATCAGAATTTACCGTGTGGTCGTGGGTTCGATTCCCATAAATTGCGGCACTGAACTAAATCAGAGTGTGAAGAATAAATATGTTTCCCAAGTGGGTAAAATATGTTGATATAGAGAAGATAAAGGACGCAGTGGCATATAGACCAAAGCTCTAAGGTATATTTCATTAGCCTTAGGTATGCTGAGGGTGTACAATGGGGATGGTGAGTAAGGGATATAGATTATGGTTATGGAACAAGTTCAGCGAAGCAATAGCAATGAAGAGTAGAATGGGAAAGATGAACAATAGAGGAGCTAGGACCCCTTTAAATAGGAAGTTAGAAATTCCCTCTTAATGCACAAGGCATGAAGCCATAATTGTTTCCAACCTTATGGACCCCACTAGGTGAGAGGCAACATGAACCATGATGTATAAAAGGTCATGCGTGCAAGGGAAATATAAGGGAACACTATGAAGGAGTCACAT